>NC_056733.1:1059237317-1059329817 GCF_019279795.1 Protopterus annectens
AAGTCCTACGCTCCTCCCCACATATTCTCCTCAGCATACAATGATGCTATCATACTCTATAAAGTGCAATGTGACAGTGTTACAATCAGACATATGTGGTGTTGCTACTATGACATTGCAAGGCATTCATCTTCTATACCTATACAGGTATAATGTTCAAATCAGGCTCAGTATACTGCTTCTGTGTAGTTGGTGGTACATTATGGTTATTGTATGATATTTGGAATTGCTCTTCATTTCACTTCCACTCGGAACTTTTCACATAACCACATGCATCCACCATCCTCATTTTTCCTCTAGCGACATGACATCCTTCCTGTAGAAGAGTGGACAATGTCCTCATGTCAAATGTGCATACACACATCATGAAGCCATGAAGCAGAGTCCTTACATGAGACCCTGCAAGCCATCTTCAGACCACTGCATGTGTGATTGCTCTTTCTGTCATGGTGTGATGCACATGTCCTATATGGACAGTGGCAGAGTATAATGCAATCCAACAAATATACACATATGCACAATAGTCTTATTATCTTCCATAATATAGATACAGGGAATTTTTTTGCATGATATAATCATGGCTAGGATTTTATGTGATGTTGGCCATTGGCCTAATAATGTCCCATGACCCTATGAACAGCTGACATGTCAGTATTGCTGTCACTGAAATTTTCTATATTGAGGTGTGGATGTACAGTATGGCTACAAGAGAGTCTTACAATCTGTGATGTGAGTTAATGTATGATGGTCATTTATGCCATTGTAGAACATACTCCTTTTATAGCAGCTGTAGTATTATGTCTCCTGAGAACTGTTGACATGGTATGATACTCTTTTAAGTATATTGTTGCCGTATTAGGACATGCATTGTTGTTATGGAGCAGATTAACCTTCTACACAGTTCACATTCCACCATCACAATGATACCTGCAGTATGGCACAGGTGTGTATGTGTCTACGTACCATCATTAAATGTTCTGTGACAGACATCAATATAAATTCATATTGATTACATGATCACATAAGTCTTGTCTTATACACATTATGCTGTGACATACAAAACCAATGTATCACATGTTTTTATGCAATTGCAACCTTGTGGAATTTATTGTATTTGCAGTTGTGTTGCTATACCCAATGATTATTGAGGTGGTCAGCAGCACCATTGTGTGACTATTAGCATCTGTGTAAGGAAATGTTCTGCATGAGCCGCAAACAACTGATCTCTAATGTGTCTTGATATAACATCAGGCTGCTCAAACACAGCTTGCCCATGAAACACATATAAGCTTATTTTGTGCAAGTGATGTAAGTACATGACATTGGTACAGCTGTACAACTGTGTGCATAGTAACAGTGTGTGGAATGTGACGAATAACCAAGGCTGTATTTGGAGGTATTTTTACAAATAATTTATTCCAATACATGTGAAATGTTAAGGGGAATACACAACTAAGCACAGATCTGTATGTGGATGCCAACAAACATACCCAACTGGAGGAAATAGACAGTCTGCTAGTTGACAGTTTGTCTCACATGTCACCCCCCTGTATCACCACTGGCCATCAGCCAAAGTATACATGCAAACATTACTCAGTTTTTAATTCTGTGGAGGGCAGCTCCACTGTGTGCTCTCTACAGCTACTAACACAGACTCGATAGGGTCTGACAACATCACAGATTGCCTATAGCATGACTCAAAACGTGACATACCAGACACAGTTGGATCCATACCTCAACACAGCCTCCAGACAGCCTATATTTTCATACAAGGGTGTAAATCAATCTTCTCCATTGATAGGTCACCTTGTGTAACAGTCACATAATATACAATAACTGTGCAGTACATATTGCATCATGTCAATATGTGATTAGTGTTCATTGCACAACTGCCTTCATTGACATGTCCTTATCTGCTGTACATTACCATGTTTCACCTGTCATCTTCCCATATGTTCATTCCTACAGTTCATTTGTGTGTCCCTTTTCAATACACATACACTTCCCCTGACTATTTATTTATAATGCAGTCTATGTATCCTTACTGATCATTTACACAACTTTTATTCAGTATGTCTGAAATAGGTTTGCATGTTCATGTAATGTGCTGAAACTATATATATTGCTTTATTAATAACTGTGGTAGTCTTTGTGGCTTTCCCATCAATCCCACAAACCTAGGTTGCCCATAGGTAAACAGGTGTATATGTCTGCAGTTATTTGTGTTACTTTACGTGGTTTCCTGGCCAGCAACATTGTTGCTGGTCATGTAACCGCTCTTTACATTTAAACGTGATGCACTGCATGCATATATAATGAGCGCTGCTGCTCACTGTGCAAACATGCAAACTCTGTAGGCTTTGCACTAAGCCTACATGGAGCTTAATGAATCCTTAGGATAGATTGTATCACCTGAATAATCTTGTTATGTAAACCATATTGTTTTAAAATATTTATCATACAGTCAAGGTCAACACTATCATAAATCTTCATATCACAAATTATAATCTTACTATCATTACCTTTCCCTACAGCCCTATCCACTTATTCTTTTACAATAAGCATAAGATCTATATTATTTTTATTTGGAATTCCATAAACACGCTCTTCAAATAATGATACTGGTAAGATATTAATTCTCTTTTATGAAATTTTAAAAAATGAAATGCATGTTATTTACTGTTTCACACCTCCAATATTTATATCACTTTTGTTTCCTTTTACATAGAAATCTAATTTTTCTTTCATAAATAATTTCTGAATACCATCTTCCAACCAATAATTCACAAGTTTTACAAATATTAGTTTTTTTTTTTTTTTTTAATCATCTCTCAAATCTTTATATGTACCATAACCTATAATATCAAATCCTAGTGCAGGCATTCAGTTTAACATTTTTAAGACAGCATATCAACTCAGGGAACATAGTAAATACCTGGTATGACCATTTTCTGTGCTTTTCTCTCTGCCTCAGTTGAAAACTACTTTCCGGCTTCTCACTATACTACAACCTTAATTCCATGTCTCATTAATGCTGTGTTTTTCTTTCTCTGGTTCTCACTGTCTGCATGTGTTCAGTAATGCTGTTCTGTCCTGTTTGCCTCCTTTCTTTATTATACAGTGAAATGTCCTCTTTTTCCTCTACCCTAGTATTATTGTATTTCCAGATAGCCATGGACTGTATCCCCCCACTAAAATCTTTACAGAGTTGCGAGTGCATGGAAGACGAATCTCTACTAGCAAGTTTATCAGAGCAAACATAACTAAAACAATCTGCCCACTAGATCTTACTGACCTAAATATTAACTAATTGTAAGGAGAATTTACTTTTTCTTTTCTGTTACCATCTGTTATGCTGTTCATAATAGTACCTGTAAATGTCTAATGTCTCTCAGCTTGGCCTGCGTTTTGCGGTTTGCTGTTGGTTCTTTTATGACACTAGAATCAAAGATGGCCTCCACTACCCTCTGAAGCTTTAGATTCCTGCTCCTCCTCTTCGTAATTAACAAGCTACTCCATGTTCTACCTGCACTTTCTAAAATGCTCTTTCCAGATACTGCATTAATAAATCTCTCTCTCTCTCTTCTGAATAGGCAGTTCTGTTCTATTTATCTATGTTGTCCTTTTCTTTTTCCCTTCTTTTCTAGGCCCTGGAGTTAATTTACTGATAACTAATGAACAAACAACTTATACTCTGAGCAAAACCAGTACAATCACTACCAAATTACTTTTCCCATAACACCTTGCAGGAAACTCCACTTTACAGTATTATCTCCCCTTAGTTCCATCCCTTGCCCACACCTCTCCCCCTTTCTCAAGCACCATATTTCTTGAACCACTCAAAACTGTAATTCCCTGACTCATACACTTTCACACATAATACAAAATCTTTCCTAAATTACTGTATTATACTGCCTGTATTTTACCACTGCACCTTAAAACCTCAGACACAACTCTGCTATACCCTAACTTCACCGCCTCCACCATAATCTAACTCTAACCTATGAGAAAGCTATGTGTTCTATACTTCACTCCACTACTAATACATTAACTGCGTCTCCAAAAAAAAAAAAAGAAAAAAGAAAAGAAACCTAAAGGTGTTACTGTTCAATTCTAGGAACCTAAGCAAGAAATTCCATACCTTACAAGTTCTCCTCACTTTGGAGAATATAGACAGCTGTACCATTACTGAGCCATTGTTTAAATCTGTACAGACTACTCTTGCAGTGCAAGACTTCAGTGCCTTCTACACATTTAGACCATCAGCTGCACAGACAGGGAGAAAAGGTGGAGTCGTCTCAGTCCATATTAGCAACAAGCATAAATCTACATTGGATAAACAGGACAACAACCTGAAATTTATCCACATGCAAATCACCATAGACAAAGTCCCATACCATATCCTAGGAAGCTATGGGTCACCCTATATGACCCTATAATCCCATAGCTCATACCTAGACCTACTAGAGACACTCACCATTAAACCAAATGCCCTATTCATGGGAGACTTTAACTACCCCTTTATACACTGGGAAACATACACTGTCTCATACTTGCAAGCACAATGATTCCTGGACTTTATTAACACAGATATCCTTAACCAGATAGTGCATACATCCACTAGAGGTTTAAACATACTGGACCTGGTACTAACCAATATGGGGACAGCACTGCACCCCTCAGTGTCATCCCCTCACTGGTAAGGCCAGACCACAAGTGTGTCTCCTTTGGAATGAAAATAAACATGATAACCTTAGCAAACCCTGTAACAGTTAGGAACTATTCTAAAGCAAACTACAACCTATTAAGCAATAGTTTATCAAAATTCAATGCCCCTCCCAACTCCAAGTTCACAACAACCTGTGCAGAAGTTTTCCCAGAGATCCTGTACAACCATGTAAATGGCTGTAGACAGGCTGCTGTATCTACTAGAAATGAGCCCAAAACAAACTCTAAAAACAAACCACACTGGTGGAATTCTAACCTTAGCACGGTATACGACAAAAGAAAAAAAGTCATAGCTAAAATCAGAAAGAGCAACTCCCATAATGATAGGAGCTCTCTAATTAAACAAAACAGAAAACCAAGAGGACTAACTAAGTCCAACAACGCTAACTACAAGGTAAAGGTAACTTCACGGGCTAAAGACAACTGCAAGGCCTTTTACAGCTATGTCTGAAACCACAAAGCCAGCACACATCAATGTGCCAAACTGGTGTTCATTAGTGCCACCTTCATTGAGCAGAGTGATGTATCAAATTTGCTGGCTGCCAAATTGAGCTCTAACTTCACTCCCTGCTCCCCTCCCCTCGCCACCCTCCATGAAATACCTACCAGCATAACCACCTCCCCCAAATATTAACAGAGAGCAGGTCCTGGTGGAACTCGCTAAGTCCAAAAACACATCCACAATGGACCCCAACAGTATCCCAGAATGCCTCCTAAATAGCCGGAAACATGACCTATCAGAACCACTTGAGTAACTTTTCAACTATAGCCTCAAAACAGGCTTTGTACTACAAGAATAGACAACTGCAATGGTTATTCCACTTCACAAGGGTGGACCATCAACTGACCACTGAAACTACAGATCTGTTAGTCTGTTGTGAGGGTGGCCTAATGGTTAAGGTGTTTGCCTTACAAACACAAGGTGCAGGGTTTGAGTCTCACAAGGGATAATTGGCTAGGCTTAAAATGGCTCATAAGGGCAGTTAGCTTAGTACTAATCTATGAATCTATGAACTAGTCTAATATGCAAAGCCATGGAATGAATTATCATGGAAATGATCAACCAAAAATAGGCAACTTTCAGACACTGGACCCAACCCAGTCTGGCGTTGTCAAGGGAAGATCCTGCCTACTAAACCTGGTGGACTTCTTTGAGAAGGTCACCAAGGCAATGGATGAGGGGAAAATGTTGCATACTGCCTACCTGGATCTGGCTAAAGCATTCAATACAATATCCCACTCAGGTATAGTTGACAAACTCACCAAACTGGTCATAAACCCCTTCATAAATTGCTGGATTGACAGCTGCCTCACAGACAAGACCCAGGAAGTCAGGACCGGTGATACCACCTCCACTAAGGGACTGATCACCAGTAGAGTACCTCAGGACTCTGTGCTGGGACTGCTCCTATTTGGCATCTAGGTAAAGGCTAATGTCAAGGGCCTTTGGCTGACCAAGTTCAAAGAGGACTGCAAATTGGGAGTTATTATAGATTCCTCCATGACACAAACATCTTACAAAAGAGTCTAACACAGACAAATGACAGGTGCAAAGTCACGGACTAAAATTCCATGCCAAGAAATGCATTATAGTGCCTTTTGGGAAAGCTGCTAACCAGGATAATTACTCTATCGATAAGACAGTAATTTGGCCTTTGACCAACATGTAGCCAAGGTATTAAGAAAAGTATTTTATTCTGCCCAACTTATACCTAGGGGTATGGCATCCAGGTCCAAGGAAGTCATAGTACCACTTTATGTTGCCCTTATCAGATACATCATAGAGTAAATTGCCCCCTTTGGCATGTACCTGCCCAAACATATGCAACAGGTGGAATGCCCACAAAGATTCCTTACCAAGAGAATCCAGGGTATAAACAAATTGTCCTATATGGATTGCTCTAAAGCCCTGTCTCTGTACTCTGTCTTCTACAGGTTACTGAGAGGCACTCTATGTCTGGCAAATAGGGCATTCTCGGGTCCAGAGCTGATGGATATTTTGCACAGCCACAAAAAGAACAGCATCACAACCATCAAATCAAGGATTTAAATTTTGCTTGTGACAGAAATAAGACAAGTTGGTGAGACATATGTGTCTCAGAGGATCCCCATGCTCTGGAATAGGCTCTCCATCTACGTGAAGCAGAGTCCGTTCCTAACCCTATTTAAGTGTAACCTTGATCAAATGATGGGAAATTAGAAATTCACCCGGGGTCTGGCCCCCATGTCTCTGATAGACAGAAGCAGACAGTAATGCCCAAAGTACCATTCTCCCCCATATAACCTCTAGAAACATCCTGACTAGCATACCCCCTCCTAATAAACATCCACAATACACAGTGACACAACTGGTTCAGATTGCAAGGCTAGGCTTATAAAGGCTCTGGCAGTCATTAGCCTAGCATATGACTATAAATCTATGAAACACTCATTTCCCCTCTCTCCCCCACAATCTCACCACCACCACATCCCCTCAGATTAATATCTCGTATTCAAACAAGCACCGTATCCCCAGATTTCTCCACCATCTCATTAAATGTCAAAGAATATCCAATAAAATACATGAGATACATGCTTGGGTTACACTCCACACTCTGATATTTTAGTTTTAATTGAAACCTGGCTAAAGCCCAACATAAACAATAATGAAATACATCTCCCAGGCTATAACATCTTGTGACCACACAGAGCACTCAAAAAAACATGGAGCACAGCAGTTCTATGCAATAATTCACTGCTACTCTCACCACACTCAATCTGCCCACCCTTCTTCAATCATGCTGAAATGGTCATTTCCCTCTTAAAATTAATGCTCACAAAAATATCTGTCTTGTCACTGTTTACATTCCCCCAGGTAACAACAACTTGACTTCAGAGGAGCTACAATATCAACCAAGAAACCATCATCCAAGGTGATGAAGATATCGAATTGCAATCAGTTTTTGCTCTAATCATAACTCTGTCATAAATTTATACAACTTCACACAACTCATTGCCTCTCCAACCAGATGCAGGAAACTCTCCAATAGATCTTGTATTCCAGACTGGGACCTCATATCTGATCCATGTAAAATTATCTACTCTGATAGCCCCCCCCCCCACCTAAAGTCTATGTGTGATCACCTTACGCTCTTTTCTAAAAGATTGCTAACCCCCCCACCCAAAAGGACGACCATTATAACACAGTCCGCAACTTAGCTAAATTTAACAAATAAGTTCATAAAAACACTGAAAACGTGCAACTGGCACTTACTAAAAAACTCTCTCTCTCTAGATGAAGCAGTTATATACTTTAGTGACATCTTTCTCATGGTTCTAAACAAGTTAGCCCCAACCAGATACAAAAGTTTCAAATTCATCCCCATCCCCCTGGCTCAGAAAACTACTAAACAACTTATGAGAGCCAGAAATAAAGCCTGGATATCTTGGCTTCATAATAAAACAGAGACTAATCTCCAAAACTTCAGAGAACTCCACAACTACACAAACAAAAAAAATCAGTCAGATCTTATTAAAAAAAACACTACTACTCAGTCTATGATACCCACAGAAAGTCCCTCCCAGAATTACTGAAAAATATCCAAAATGTTTTCCCTTTTACAGAGATCTGCCAAGACAATTCTCACCTCCTGCTAAATGCTAAGAAAACCAAAATATTTTTCACACCAAAAATCTGCACCCTACAGAAAAAATCCTAGTTTACCACGCAAAGCTACTTGGTCTCATTATATTTAACCACCTGAAGTTTGTTATTTAAATACAACAAACTATCAAGAAATCCAAAGAAAAACTGAACTGCTATATCATAGCAAACATTTTAACTAACAGTGCTAAAAATAGCCTCTGCATATTTCCTGCCACTGCTACTGTATGCTACCCCTCTATCTGCACCAACCTTCAGCAATCTCTATTAGCAAAAAATGATTAATGTTATAACATGATAGCTAGATTCATCACTTACCAATCCGTAAAATACCACCACTGCCTATCCTTAAAACTGGCTGGCTAGAATTTCAGCACCATCTCTCTAACACCCAGTTAGCAACTGTTCATAAAATAATCTACAAACCACAAAAATGTTTTACACTGCAAACTTCAGTGTATAATCTTACACCCCTGTATGAGCACAATGGCCCATGAACAAATCACTGTGAACCATAACTAAACCTCACAACTCTGCTGGTCTATCCCTGTACATAAATTGTCTCCAAAATCTGGAATTCTATCCCTACCAACAACAGATAACAAACCAACCTATAGAGATTCAAAAGCCTGCTAAAACTTCACTTTCAAAACACTTAGTTTTGCTCTTGTACCTCCCCAGGCTAGACTATCTTGGTCCCTACACACCTACATTACTTCTATATACCTAAACAAACCAAATTCTCAATATAAATCTATTACTTTTTTCAACCCATTTGCCCTTACTGTCATTTGTTCTGTCTCTACTCACCCCTGACAATTTCTATCCCCCAGTAAAATTCCACCTCATACTACCTTCTACATCTAAGCTGCAGTGGTACAGCGGTAGCGTTGTTGCCTCACAGCAAGAGGTTCTCCTGTTCAATTCTCGGCTGGAGTGCCTTCTGTGTGGAGTCTGCATGTCCTCCCTGCGGTCGAGTGGCCTCCGAAAGACATGCATAAATGGGCGTGCCTTCGCTGAAGGTTGGGCGTCAGGCAACACCCATAGTCAACCAGAGGTAATAGCCAACCTGCTAGCTTACAGATGTAGCTGTCATCCCCTAAAGTAAACCTGCCACCATTCCTCAGCCTATTATCTCAAGAGAACAAGTCATCTTGGCGCTGTCCAAGGCCAAAAACATAGCATCAGTGGGACCAGATAACATCCCAGGTTGCCTTTTAAATAACTTAAAACATGACCTAGCAGACCCACTTGGATCCCTATTTAATCCCAGCCTGTGAACTGGCTATGTTCCGGTGGACTGGAGGACAGCAACAGTAATCCCTCTGCACAAAGGGGAACCATCAACCGACCCCAGGAATTATAGGTCCATAAGCTTGACTAGACTCATCTGCAAGGCCATGGGAAGAATCATTATGGACCTTATTAACAAGGACGTAGGTAATCTCCAGACTCTGGACCCAACCCAGTTCAGATTCATTAAAGGTAGATCATGCCTGCTAAACATAGTTGAGTTCTTCGAGAAAGTCACCAAGGCCCTGGACAAGGGAAAGACACTGCATACCACCTATCTTGAACTAACCAAGACATGACACAATATCCCACTCAGGTATTATAGAGAAACTCTCCTAATTGGGAATTAACCCCTACATTACCAGATGGGTAGCCAACTGGTTCACTGACAGAACACAAACTGTCAAAGTGGGTGACTTCACCTGTAGCAAAAGACCAGTCACCAGTGGCATACCACACAGTTCTGTGCTGAGCCCCTTACTGTTCAGAAATTATTTCTTAGATGTCCAGGCAAACTTGGATGGCCTGTGACTGACCAAGCTCACTGACGATTGCAAATTGGGAACAAACACTGAGACCCTCCCAATGATGTTAATATACTGCAGATAGGGTTACCTCAGACAAATGATTGCTGCCAAATCCATGGATTAAAGCTATATGCAAAAAAATGCATGGGAAAGCTGACATCCTTACTAATTACATTATAGACAGCACACCCCTAAGTGTAGACCCAGTGGCACATGATTTGGGTACTCAGGTTGATAGTAATCTGAACTTTGACCACCATGTACCCACAGTAGTAAGGAAATCCTTCTATGAGGAACATCTTATAAGTAAGGGCATCACATCTAGATCTAAGGATGTTATAATTCCATTATACTCGGCCCTCATCAGACTAATAATTGAGTACAATGCTCCCTTTCACATGTACCTCACCAGACACCTGCAACAATTGTAGAGACAACAGAGGTTTCTTACCAAGAAATTACAGGGTACACAAAACAAGTCTTGCACGGAAAGACTGAAAGCCCTATCACTGTATTCTGTCTCCTACAGGTTGCTAAGGGAGTGACCGGTGCATGGCTTACAGGGCAGTATCTGACCTGGCCCTGATGGAAATGCTATACATTCATAAATCAAACTGCACTGCTCCAGGGATCTTAACCTATCCTCTGACATGAACAGGTCATGCTGGAGAGATAGATATATCTCCCAGAGACTACCACTTCTCAGGAACAAGCTTCCATTTCATGTGAAATTGAGCCCTTCCCTGACCTTCTTTAAACAAAATCTAGATCAATGGATGGGTGACTGCAAATTCACTCCTGGGGTGGCATATGTCCCTCCTGGCAGAGGAAGTCAGTATGAACTATCATAGACCCTTACCTCTGCAAACTTCACTCACCTAACCACCGACAATTGGGGCAACTCGGGATAAATCTGGCTAGGCTTGTAAGGCATCTAGGGCCATTAGTCTAGTAACCTTCTATGAATCTATGAAAACCAGTAAACATCTGTCAAAGTTAATAATGCTATTAACACTCTATGAAATTAAAATGAAATTTATGTACTTAGCATAATACAGCCATCTTGTCTGCTTCCATCTTTCCTCAATGACTGGGTTATTTTCCCTTTCCCTATAACATAAAATCATTACCCTTCTTCCAATCATTCTTCCTCAGCAACAGTAGGATAGATTGCGCCATGGTCATGTGGAATTTGATCTGCTTCACATATTGGATCAAGTGACTAGGGTCTAGAATGGGCCTGGGATCTCTATTTTTCTTTGGTACCAAAAAGAATCTTGAGTAAACTCTGGATCTGCACTGATCTCATAGGACTTCCTGGATGACTTAATTGTCTAGCAGCTTTTTAATTTCTTGCACTGCTGCCCTCCACCAAGTGGGTGGCAAATCAGGAAATGTTCTTGAATACAGTGGCTGAGAAACAAAGGGAATCATATAGCTTCTGGTTATGATTCCCTGCACTCATAAATCTTGGATGATGGAAATCCAAGCCATGGGGTGCAGAGGTAAGTTCACCCTGACAGCCTCCAGAGTGCAGTAGCCAGGTAACCATTCAGGAGCACTGAAAAGGCCTGTTGGCGAAGGGACTCTGAAAGCCTTGATTATGTGGTACACCTCTGCCGCTGGAGCAATGTACAATATGTTTATTCCCTCCGTTGCCTGGGGGGTCTCTCATCAGAAACATCTGGAGCAAAACCTTGGGATTTGCAGAACCACTGTTTCAGTTTCTTCCCACCTTTCTAGTTTCTTAACAAGGTCAGTTGTGGGGTAGAAAACCATATTCCAATGGTAAACAAGGTTTTGCTCTCTTCTTCACCTTTGGACAGGGTCTCTTTAACTGTGGGTCCAAACAGGGTGGACCCATCATAGGGAGCATTAATAAAGGACATTTTGAAGTGTTCCATGAAGTTACAGAGATGCATCCAGATAGGACGTTTGACAGCTATGCCTGCTGCTCTCGACATGCCATTAGCTAGATTTGTGAAATGGCACACAGTGACATGTTCTACTGGGACTGAAGGGTGGGCAAATGCATGTCAACAGCTTTCTTTTTCTTCATCACAGATAAAACTCTAGAGAGGGATTTGGATAGTTCCTTAGTCAAATCCCTCTGAAATCATGTTACATGAGCTAGAAAATTCAGCTCTGATAGCAAAGGTCAATGAGGGATAAACTCCCTGTTAGAGTAATAGACAGTGGAGCTCTCCTTAGCAATCTCCTTCTTGGTGGTCACCAGCACCATAATAGTATCCACCTCGGGACAGTCTTTGGGGGACATCAAAATTTTGTCAGACTTCTGGGGGATGGGTTTAAGTACTTCTGGTTCCTTCTATGCTTGCCTCTAAACCACATCAACTAATTTATCAGTAGGAGGCCACCCAGAAGGTAAATGGGCCAGCACCGAAAGTCTCAAGGCATACTTATTCCTTCTGGGATGGGGCATCAGTGGACCATCCCCTTTTTGCCTAAGAAGCTCAAGAATCTCACTGAAGGAGATATCCTCAAAGGGGATCTGAAAAGAACACTCCCCCTTTACTGAAATCATTATCTTCTGTAAGTGACTCTTATGGGAAGTCTATATGCCTTCTCTTGCATGAGGCTTCTGTTAACCCTCTCCAGTGGGGTGATTTGGAGAAAACTCCAAAGCTGATGGGAGTCCACAACATGAACCACCTCAAGACTTCAAAAGGCTGGCTGTCCTGATGGGATGGAACATCCTCTCAAAGGCTTCAAAAGCTGAAGCCACCCATATATGATCCAAGGGTCTTGACAGGTACTGACCTTGAGAACCCATTAGTCTCAGCTCCAAAGCCAAAGCCAGTACTGAGTTATCCAGAGCCAAAGTGGTGAGGAGAAGGGATGGCTCTGACAGCTTTGGAATTGACCCTGAGCCCACAGAGCCTGGGCCAATCTTTTGAATCTGAGACCCATCAAAGTCCAAAGCACTTGGAGTTGACTGAGTAACAGAAATTGTCAGCATCAATGAGGTCCAAAACTTCAGATCCAACATAGGCAAATCCTGGGAATTGTTTGGATCCAAATGGCCTGAGTGCAAAGGTCATAAATGGGAAGCAGCTACAATAATAGGGGAAGTAGTTCTAGGTTTGACATAAATCACTGTATTACTAACAGGATCATGAAATGGCTTTCAGGTAGTAGTCAGACAGTAGTTATTCAGGGTTTCCATCAAAATTCAGCTAAAGTTCTCTGTAACATACCACAGGGCTCAGTCCTTGGCCCTTTGTAGTTTAATATCATCTTTGCTACTATTCCTACATGCAGTTCCTGCTGTACTAATAAACACACAGATGACTGCAAAATAGGATTTACCATCATCAGTAGCAAAGACTTTGATGATATTAATCTATATCTGTCAGAAATTTTAAATTGGGGATCTGAGTCTGGAATTTCTTTCTGTCTGGACAAATGTAATACAATGTTTTCTTGGAAATCCTATATTTAAGGAGCCATTTTTCTGCAAGATGTTGTCCTTGAAGAATATGAATATTACAAACAATTTTTCGTTCCAAAATAATGTGGATGTCACTATGAGTAGGCCTTTAAGCTTAGTAGATCACATGCTTAGAAATCTGTCCATGATAACAATTGCTTGAGAAATTTGTTTACTGCATACATCCAACCAGTTCTTGAATGCATCAGTTTATTCTATAATTATAACTATAGTTAAATAAATAGATTAGAGATTATTCAAAGAAAAATTCATAATAAATAAATAAATATAACAACTATTTCTAAATTATCTTAAGAGGAAAGGAAACATATATTAGTATATAAAGCATTCCATTCTGAAAAAAACTGAGATCTGTTTTAAATTTGCAAATTTATAACTGTGACAAACATCTCTAGACATTCTAACAAAGGTTTTTGTATAAACAATAATAAAAACAGAGTTCAAATGAATTTTATTTATCACTACACCAATTGTTACCCATTTGTAACTATGCCTCTGTAACTTCTTTTCGTTTGGATTAAATGTCTTTGACCAACTTTATGAAATCAGTGTTCCTTGATGACCCTTGGGTTGGAACTCTGTCAATAAACTTATGTAACTTATATTTTCAGTGACATAAGATGGAATGGAAAGGAGGACTGAGCAGTAGTAATCACAACCAAAGTGACACATAGCTCAAAACACCAGTGTGCCACCAAGCAACAGCCCCTAAGGCAAGACAACGTACCCAACACTTTAGTCATAGGTGACTCTATAGTCAGGCACACTGATGTCCCACTCACCAGGCTGAACAAGGAGAAAATTACTGTCAGTTGCCTGTTGGATGCCAGGATCCGCCACATAATGCATGCACTCAAGTCACTCCATAACAAGTACAAATACGACTCTGTCATTGTCCATGTTGGAGTGAATGACTTGAGACATACCTCCCTGGACTACATGAAAAGAGACATGGAAGAGCTCTCGGAACATGTTGCCCAGGCAGGTATGACCCTAGTCCTGAGTAGCATCCTGCCTTCGCCCAGAATGATACCACAGTATAAGGACAAAATGATAATTGGCTAAGTTTCTGGTGTCATTCAAAGGGGATCCAGTATCTGTCTGCCTGGGATGACATGATCGACAAAGCACGATGCTTTGCCAGAGATGGTCTGCAACTGTCAGCCCTGGGATTCAGGTTACTGGGTAAGGCTCTTGCCAGCCCTATAGTGCCTTTTTTAGGCAAGGCTTAAAGGACAAAACCACCACCGTAACAGATATAAGCATGGAAAATCTGAAGGTAATGATACTCGATGTTATAAGTCTAAACCTCAAAATGCACTCTATCGAGGCACTCCTAAAAATGGAGGACATCGATATCTGTGCAGTAACTGAGACCTGGATTAAGGCTCCAGAGAGCACCCCTGCAATACCAGGCTACAACTCTTACCACACTTTTCAGGCACCAAACCAGGACCAAAGCACTAAAGGCGGCGGAGTGTCCATATTCACCAAGGATATTCAGACCTCCAGGCTAGTTACCCAACACAATGCATCTGAAATTCTACAGGTGCAGCTAACACTTGCTACAGATCCCCCACCATGCCCCAAGATTCTCACTACACCTTTCTAAACATACTAGAAAATATTAAGATACAACCAAACACCTTCATACTAGGTGATTTCAGCTATCCTGCCATTAATTGGGAAAACTAAACAGGTACCAACACCTTTGCCCAGTGGTTCTTGGAATTCATAAATTCCAATGCCTTGGATCAACTAATCCTGAGTCCCACCAGGGGCTCAAATATCCTAGACCTGGTCATTACCAACATGGGAGATCAATGTTCCACACCAGTGGTCACTCCCTTCTTGGTCAGGTCTGACCATAAGGTAATCACCCTTGATGTCCACATCCCACCCCCACCCCCCAGTAGGGAAACCTCCATAAAAAACTTCTCCAAAGCCAACTTCATACTACTCAAGTCGGAAGTGACAATCTTCATGACACCCATGCAGACGGGAACTGAATGTTCGACTGCTGAATCCTGCACTAAGGCACTGTATGAGCACATCCACTCATGCATGAATCATGCCATTCAAAAAGAACCAAGACGGTCTCCTCCAAAAAAAGAACCTAATCTGGTGGTCCCCCGCCATAAACAAACTATACAACAGAAGGAAGAAACTGTTGCAGAAAAGAGGAAAATCCCAGGATGCAAAAAACTCCCTTACCAGCCTCAGTAAGAAGCTGAGATCCCTCATAAAATCCTCCAAAGCTAGTTACAAAAATAAAATTGTCAAAGATTCCAAGGACAACCAAAAGGCATTCTATAGTTATGTCAAGAATCTAAATGGCAATGCTCAGATCTGTTCTGAGCTACAACAGAATGGCATTAAATATACTGATCCCAAGGATATTGCCAATATCCTGGCAGATCGATTCAGTGCCAACTTCACCCCACTCTCACCCTGTAAAGGGCCCATCTCAATACCAAAAGATTGCCAAATTCTGGTAATCACGGCCACACAGGTATAAAACGCACTCTCCAAAGCTAAGAATACAACATCTATGGGACCAGATGACATCCCAGCCTGTGTACTACATGAACTACAAAATGAACTGGCACCTCACCTAAGTGTCATGTTTAATCAGCCTCAACTCAGGCTTTCTGCCCAATGAGTGGCGCACAGCTACAGTTATCCCACTCCACAAGGAGGGATCCACCTTGGATACTGGGAACTATCGTTCCATCAGTCTGACAAGCCTGATCTGCAAAGCCATGGAAAGCATTATCATGGAACTTATAAACAAAGACATTGGCAGCCTTCAAACACTGGACTCCACCCAGTTTGGTTTCGTAAAGGGTCGATCTTTTCTCCTCAACCTGACTGACTTCTTCAAATCAGTCTCCAGAGTCATGGACGAGGGTAAGGCTGTTCACACAGCCTATCTGGACCTTGCCAAGGCCTTCGACACCATCCCCCACTCTAGAATCATACATAAACTTACTAAGCTGGGCATTAATCCCTATGTCACTCGATGAGTTGGCAACTGGCTTACTGACAGGACCCACACAGTAAAAGTAGCCGACTCAAAATCCAGCTCCAGACAAGTGACAAGCGGAGTATCTCAGGGTTTCAGTCCTGGGACCGTTCTTGTTTGGCATCTACTTCTCTGAAGTACAGGCCAGCACTAACGGACTCTGGCTAACAAAGTCTGTAGATGACTACAAACTGGGAGCCATTATTGAATCCCCAAATTATGTGGATATTCTACAAAAGGGCCTTACAGAAACAGATGCTTGGTGCCAGAGCCATGGGCTCAAGCTCAATGCCAAGAAATGTATAGTTATCCCCTTTAGGAAAAAACATATACCCATGAATTACCAGATAAGTGGAAGTACACTAAACACTGAAAGTGTGATAAGGAACTTAGGGACACAGGTGGACAGTGGTCTCACCTTCGATAACCACATAGCCACAACAGTCAGGAAATCCTTCTATATGGCTCACCTCATCACTAAGGGCTTTTCATTCAGAAAAAGGAGGTCATTGTCCCACTGTACTCATCCCTCATTAGACCCATTATAGAGTACAATGTCCTGTTTGGTATGTACCTCACAAGACATCTGCAACAACTGGAAAGGCCACAGAAATACTTCACTAAAAGAATCACAGGCCTAAAGCAGATGCCCTATGCTGACCATCTAAAAAAAATCCAGCTATACTCTGTCGCATATCGCCTACTCAGAAGTGATCTCTGCTTAACATACAAGGCCATGTCAAACCCAGTGCTGCTGGACATGCTACACTTAAAGAAATCCCAATCCCTCAGAGCCACATGCTCCAGGGATCTAAACCTGGTCATCACCACAATGAACAAAACATGCTGGAGGGATAGGTTCCTGACCCAGAGACTCCCCATACTCTGGAATAGACTGCCCACAAATGTCAAGCTGAGTGCCTCTATGGCCCTTTTCAAAAGTAACCTTGATGACTGGATGGGAGATAGGAAATTCACTCCGGGGATCACGTCAGTCACCCTGCTAGACAGGGGACCAGGGAAGGAAATATTCTGGGAAGAAATAGCCAGGGAATTGTTATGGCTAGGCTTGTACAGGCCCTAGTGCTGATAGCCTAGTACCAGTCTATGAACTTATGTAAGCTGTACACTCAAGTACATGTAATGATAGACATTTTCAGTTAATGAACAATAAGGGTTGAGAGGAAATCAGTTTTTTCAATGATCATAGTTTTTTTGAGGTTGATTAAAGGACTTTTAGAAATAATTTATTTCATTACTTTCCCAAGTGTCTTTGCAGTCTACCTTTCATACTTGTAAGCAGACCAACATGCAGTTATTACGCAATCTACAAACATCAGTAGTTTGGAGTAGATATGTTGATATGGAAATGAAGAAAGGTGAAAAATGGGGGAATCCAAAACCATTTCTATTATAATCCAATCATAAAAAATAAGCAACTTTATTCATCTGCAACATTTCTCTTAGCTACAAAAACTATGATGGTCCTTAATTTGAAGTCATATGTATGCCAGAGATGCCACCTGACCTCAGGTTAAGATGTCATGTTAAGGACAGGTTGTATGTTTTTGCACCCTAAATGACTCTCTGTGAACCATGTACTCTTAAATTATTCTCTCACTACAGCTAAAGTCGTGCGTGTGTGTAATGGAAATATTGTTTGAGGCAGTTATTATGGTTCTTGCTTTTATCACATCAAAACTGCTACTTATGAGACAAGTGTCACATTTTATTATCAGATAAAAATATAACAAAAATTCATAAACCTTTCTCCATATCGTCTGCCCCAAGAGGAGCTCACTGTTCCCTAAATTGGTTAAAATGCCTGTACGAAAGTGTTAATTGCTATAATATGATTCACCTTCCCCTCACACCTGGGTCATGTCTGAACAAGGGTCAACAGACCATCCATTTACCAATGTTTTATTTTATTTTTCTTTTGTTTACTGGGTTTGTCTGACTGGGTTTAGTAAAAAAAAAATTTTCAGCAGAGTGCCAGGAAGAAAAGCTCCAGCATACGACAAACTTTTTAAAACAGATATTCAATAATATACATGAACAAACATTAAGTAATATACATCAACAAGTACACATACATTTGCTAATTAGATTACATTTGCATGACATAAAGGAAGATATTGCAGTATAAAAGATATTTATGCATTTATTAGCTGTTGAACATTGAGCATTTGAAGAGGTATATTAGCAAGTTTGTCAAATAGATAAATATATCTTGCAATTAGTGATTAGAAATTCAAAGAAATGGAAGTGTGTACTAAACTAAACCCAAACCCCAACACCACCAGTTCCTGCAAGCTTAACCTTAACAGCCTAGATTACTTCTCTCCTTCAGTTATAAGCTATCCCTCCACTAATGCCTTCTTTACTCCTTATACAAAGACATTTTCCACCCAATCCATTTCCCATTCCAGGCATACCATTCTCCCACTCTATCAAGAACAAGTCCGGTCACAAAACTAAGTCTGGTAACATTAAATCTTCATAGCATTTGTATTTACAGCTCTACATGCCTGGATATCACTCTATTCCACAGACATCCTAGCCATCACTGAAACATTGCCTAAATCCAGTATGAAAGATATAGAAATACTACCTTCAGGCTATAACATTATGAGTACTAATCGATCCGACAAAAACGGAGGTGGAGTCACCCTACTGTACCCCAGCTACTATACCCACTCCTCTTATTCTAACTTCATCCCCAAATTTCACTTAGCTGAAATACTCATAACACTTATAAAGCTAAACTCTAAAAAAACATCTCTGTTATTGTACTTTACCTCACCCCTAGAAATAACACACCCATACTCTTAGAATTTCTCTCCTGGGTATCTAGTACTATTACTTAAAAAAAAAAATAATTCTGGTTGTTATCAATATTGACTGTCAAAATGTAGCCTCTGACAGTCCCTCTTCCTGCATAAATTTATTTGGTCTGACTCAACTAATCACAACACCTGCTAGATACAAGAAAAGCAATAAGGGCACAATTCTTGATTGGATTTTAGTCTCAGACCCCAGTAAATATACTATCAGTGGAGTCTATCCTATCTCCTTAAGTGACCATCTCCCTGCATATATAAACAAAGAGACTTACCACTCATCACCCCAATACCCACCAACTTAAACCAACCAGGAATCTCACAATATTTAACAAAGAACTTATTCAATACTGTTATAAGGTTCTCCAACTGGTCTGTACTAAAAACTCTCCAATTAGATCATGCACTTACAACTTTTAATACTTTTTTAGCACTCTAAATAGCCTTGCTCCTCTGTATAAAAAGACTAAAGGTAAAACTCCCTTCTGGCTATCCACCCATACCAAAAATATTATGCATACCAGAGACAAGGCTTGGAGGGAGTAGCTAAAATAAATAAATAAAACTTTCACTGACATAGGGAACTTTGTAAAAAAATCAAATATGCAAAAATAAGAAACAATACTATGATCAACTACAACTTAATCATAAAAATGTTCTAAATTTCTAGTCCTCTATTCACATACTGTTCAATCCTGCCTCAAAAAAAGATCCATATCTCTCTTAAACCTTCCCCTTAAAATAGCAACTACATTTAATAAATACTTTATAGAAAGCATTGCTGTCCTCACCAACAGCACATCACCCTTCCCTGCACAAACCCATAACATATTACCAACTGCCCCTCCACTACAGTAACCTCTGAAAAAATATGAATCCAATCGTTAGCCACAAATGTCTTTACCTTAAAACCTGTAACAATATATAGGGCAGGATTCACGAAGGCTTGCACGGAGTGTAAGAGACGTGTAAGACTCCATGCAAGCCTCGCGATCCAGGAACAGCCCGAAACTCCATGTAAGAGACCAGCTAAAACGTCTCTTACACGGACTGGGCGTGGATATGCTAAATACCTCACTTGCAGCCGAAAGGCATGCAAATGAGGTAGAGTAGCGATCCACGAAGCAGAAAGTAGCCCATGTAAGAGACGTGTTAGCTGCAGAAATGTACTCAATTGACAACTGAGTACGTTTCTGCAAATAACACAATGGAGCCATGTCAGCTCCAAATAAAGGGTGTATATGAGTCAGGCAGCATGCCAACGGCCAAATATGTGGCCATTGGCAAGGTACCCTGATATAAATATAAGAAAATATTAATTTTTTTTTCAGCGATCGACGATGTTTAAACCCAGTGCAATCCCGCGCAAACGGGGTGCGCTATACAAAACATAAAAATGAAGGTTATAAACCCACAAATGTGGGTTTTATGCAATACATGGATTTACAATGCAGGGACCAGGAGACCTAATACAAGATGGCCACCGTGTAGTGGTTGCTAAGGGGGGAAGCCAAGTGTAAGATATGTAACTAAGCATTAGTAGGCAATCCTATGTAAATGAGTGTTAGGATACTGAATCCCACTGTCACATAGCAAATGATCACATTCCGAGTAGTGTAAGAGTTACATAAGGGGGAGGAACAGAGTAATACATAGGTGACATCACAGGGGGGAATGTCAGAAAGAAATGCAGTGTATTGGAGGACAGTGTAATGTGACAGATGTCAGACACACATTATGGAAAGAGGTGTGCCACAAGATAAGCATGGGAAAGTCAAGGAATGGAAGGTGTACACTGTTGCCTACACCAAAGTTTCTTGCTGGGCGTGCATGTGCACGTGTGCGCGCCATGAAGCGCGAGTAAGACAGTGTGCGTGCGTGTAAGGTAGACTGAGCATGTGGGAGCCTGTAGGCAGACTTGTAAGACTGTTTGCGCTGGTGTGCGCACGTTTTAACCCGAATAAGCAGATTCTGAACCGTGTAAGCATGTGTGCGCGCGTGTAAGCCACTGTGAGCATGTTTCTGCTGGTACGCACGTTGCTCCCCCCTGAGGAAACAGAGAGGAAAAAGGAAGCAACAGACTTAGTAGGAAGCTAGCAGGGAATACTGCTGGAGCTAGCAGGTGAAAACAATTAGAAGCAGGCAATTACACAGGCAGAATAGTAGCTCAGCCAAGCACTTAAAACTCTACAAACAGCAGTGCAGGATGTTTCTCTCAAGAGACACTGCAAGACAGGAGTAAGCTATTAGAAGTGAAAACTGAAAAAGCTGAACTCAGAGCAGAAATGCTAGGGGCTGCCATAGCTGTCATAAGGAGACATAGGCTACTTGCTGAGGGTGGTGACAATGCAGATGGTGCCAGACAACCCACAGTGAGGAGATGGAGAAGAGTGTACAGGCCCAGGGTCACCTACCACGGGTTACATGAGCTGGAGATAGTAGAGCACTATAGAGTGGACAGAGACCTCCTGCAGCAAATTGTCGAGCTGTGCAGGCCACGCCTCAGACACAGAACCAACAGAGGGGAACCCATCCCAGTGGAAACCAAGGTATGTGTTGGCATAAGAATACTAGCAACAGGTACCTTCCAGAGACCAACTGGTAATATGATGGGGATATCACAGGCATCAGCCTCCAGGGTACTGCACCAGTTCCTGGATGCCATGTCAGCACATGTCGGTGATCATGTATATTTCCCCAATGCCCGTGAGGTATTGGCCAGCAATATGCGTCTCTTCCAGCAAATAGCAGAATATCCTGAGGTAGTGGGTGCAATAGACTGCACGCACATACGCATCAAAGCACCAGCCAGTGAGCGAGGTAGGGCCTACATTAACCGCAAGGGCTTCCCCTCCATCAACTGCCAGGTCGTGTGTGATGCCCAGGGCATAATAATGAATGTGTGTGCTGGTTGCCCTGGGAGCTACCATGATTCCCATATCTGGCATTTGACGCAGCTGTACCAGACATTTGCCAATGGGGACATCCCACATGGACACCTCGTGGGGGATGCAGATTATGCACTGGAGCCGTGGCTGATGACACCCATCAGAAACGCACACACACCTGAACAGGAACGCCATAATGAGGCACACGCACAAACACATAATGTAATAGAGCATGTGTTTGGGCTGCTCAAGTCACGGTTCTGGTGTCTGGACACATCTGGTGGAGCCTTGCAGTACTCACCAACTACATGTACCCAAATTGTCATGGTATGTGCTATGCTACATAATATGATCTTGCGAAAACAGCTGCAGCAGGACCAGCATAGGGCCAGGCCAAACAGCCCCCCACCATTGCCAAGGCCATCAAAGGCAGAGCGTGACTCGGAGGAGGAACAACCTGAGCCTGCCCCAGTAGGCAGAAGGAGGGTGCCCAGTATGCCCTGGCCTTGGCAAAGAGGCAATGCATAGCACATACACTGGCTCAGTAGGAACCCTGGGAATGATACCCCTTTCCGACTCACTCATATAGTAAAAGGGATGCCTAACATGACACAACCTGCAGTCAAACATGTACAGGGAGTGTAGTATGTGCATCCGACATAGTCAGCCCTGCAGCACCACCTGAGGCAAGATTGCCATGTGTTAAGCCATGTAACACCATCTAGTATATGCAAACATGACGACCCTGCCAACATCACACCCGCACCAAGCATGATGCCACACCATGAAGACAACAAGACCAAGTACAATAATTGGCAGAAGTATTTCTGCAAGTCACAGGAAAACAAATGTCTGATAGCCTGGGATGACATGCTGGCCAAGACGGAATGCACCACCTGCCAGGGATGGCACTCACCCAGCACACCTGGCTGGGTGGATACTGGCAAAGGCTGTTGTCACCCCCACAGTGCCTTGAATAGGCAAGGCTGGAAACAAAAACATTCATGCAGACCAACAAAGATGCATGCAGACCAATCACACCCCAGCATGGAGAATGGTAATATCTGACCTGTAATAGAAACGTGGGTCAAGGCTCATAAGATCACACTAATACTACCAGGTCTCTGTGAAAGTACTGAACTAGTACACTATGCGGCAACAAAGTTTGGCCAGTCAAACAGGATGTTGACAATTGTATGCAAACTATCCCATGGCAAACCTGCAGGCACAGCATAATGCCTGTTAGGTTCACACACAAAGTAGTTGGCCAGTAAGAACACAACCTGATGTCCAACACTGAACTGTACATGTGAAATGTAGATGAGGTCCATACACAAACACAAATGTGGTGGACCACAGATCCCAACATATAGGTTCTAGGTCTAGTTTACTGTGCCTCTGTCTAATAGTGACATGGGAGTAATCCCTGGGACAAACCTACGATCCCCCATCCATAGTTTATAGTTTCATAGTTAAGTACTAGGCTATCTGCCCTGGGGCATTTGTAAGCCTAGCCATAGTGATATGGCTTTCGCCACCGTGTGTAGTGGTACAGAATAGATTTAGAATACTGTGCCTCTGTCTAGTAGTGACACACTGAAGATCCCCTTACATAAATGAATTAGTTTACTGTGCCCCTGTCTAGTAGTGACACAGAGGTGACCCCCGGGGTAAACCTACAATCTCCCATCCACTCATCAAGGTTTCTCTTGAAGAGTGTCAGTGAGGGGCTCTGCCCAACATGAACTGGAATTCTGTTCCAGAGCATGGGAAGCCTCTGGGTTATGAACCTATTCCTCCAGCATGTTCTATTCATACTTGTGCCTAGGTTTAAGTGTTTGGCTCTTGTGGTTCTGATGGATTTGGATCTGTTGAGGTGGAGCATGTCCATCAGATCCTGATTGGACATGGCTTTGTACGGCAGGCACAGATCACCTCTGAGCAGGTGGTATGCTACTGAATAGAGCTGGAGTTTCTTTAGTCTGGCAGAATAAGACATATGTTGGAGACCCTTGATCCTCTTGGTGAGGTACTTTGTGGTCTCTCCAGCTGCTGCAGGTGGCGGGTGAGGTACATACCAAATGGGGATTGTGCTCAATCATGGGTCTGATAAGGGAGGAGTATAGGGGTACAATGACCTCCTTTGACCTGGATGTGAATCCCTCCATGATAAGGTGGGCAAGGTAGAATGTCTTTCTAAACACTTTGGCAACGTGGGTGTCAAATGAGAGGTCGCTGTCGACATGAGTCCCCAGGTCTCTGATTACTTTGTCCGTACTCAGTGGGTTACTGTCTATGTGATAATCCGTGGGTACCTTGTTTTTCCCAAAGGGGATGACTATACATTTATTGGCATTTAGTTTAAGGCCATGACTCTGGCACCAGTTGTCCGTTTCTGTGAGGATGTATGTGTCAGCTGGTATATCGACTATGGTGCCTAGTTTGCAGTCATCTGCGAATTTCGTCAGCCACAACCCTCCCATGTTTGATTTAACATCTGAGAAATAAATGCCAAACAAGAGGGGGTCCCAGGACAGAGCCCTGTGGGACACCACTTGTGACTGGCTTTGAGTCTGACATGGCACCAGCGATTATGACTTTATGTGTTCTGTCCTTTAGCCAGTTTGCAACCCATCTAGTGACATATGGGTTTACATTTAAGCTGCTGAGCTTAGCTATGATGCCTGAGTGGGGTATTGTCTCAAAGGCCTTAGCTAAGTCCAGGTAGGCTGTATGGACTGCTTTGCCCTCATCAATGGCTCTAGTGACTGTTTTGAAATAATCAACCAGGTTCAAAAGGCAGGATCTGCCCTTTACAAAGCCGAACTGGGTGGGATCAAGTGTCTGTAGGTCCCCAATGTCTCTGTTTATGAGTTCCATAATGATTCTTTCCATAGCTTTGCAGACCAGGCTGGTTAAGCTTATGGGGCAGTAGTTCCCAGGGTCTGTAGAGGTACCACCTTTGTGGAGTGGGACCACTGTTGCTGTACGCCAGTGTTCAGGTACATATCCTGTAGTAAGGCTAAGGTTAAATAGCATTTTTATGTGCGGGTTAAGCTCCTCTTGGAGTTCACGTAGCACGCAACCCGGGATACCGTCAGGTCCCATTGATGCTGTGTTTTTAGCTTTGCTGAGGGCTGCTCTCACCTGGACATCTGAGATGACAGTGAGATTACATTCAGCTGGGATAAGTATTTCATCTTTTGGGGGTGAGTGAGGTGAGAAATTTGCACTGAACCTGTCAGCCAGAATGTTGGCAATATCTGTGGGTGCAGTGTATTATTTGTCATTGTGAACTAACTGTGAGCATATCTGAGGGTTTACGCCCAGGTTTCTAACATAGCTGAAGAAGGCCTTTTGGTTATCTTAAGTGTCCTTAGCGAGTTTCCTCTCAAAGTTGGCCTTGGATGTTTGTATGAGGGAACGTAGCTTTCTGCTAGTGTTGATCAGAGATGCCTTCCCTTTATGGGATTTTGCTCTGTCGTGCAGTAGCTTCCTTCTTTTGTTATACAATTTGTTTATGGCTGAGGTCCACCAGACAGGACGCTTGCCCTTGGTGGAGAGGGTCTTGGATTTATTTGGGATTGCATGATCCATGCATTCTTGGAGATGTCCATACAATGCATTTGTGAAGGATTCAGCATTGTGGGATGTAGTTTCCACTGGCACAGTGGGCTTAAAGGATACCATCTCAGTCTTAAGAAGAGTGAAATCGGCTTTTGAGAAGTTTTTCACTATAGTCTTTTGTGCTGGGGGTGTAGGTGGGATATGTATATCCAGGGTGATTAGTTTGTGGGCAGATCTCACTAGTGAGGGGTATACATCCGGTGTGGAGCATTTTGTCCCCATGTTTGTGATGATCAGGTCTAGTATATTATCTCCCCTAGTGGGAGATGTGACTAGCTGTTCCAGTGCATTTGAATTTATGAATTCCAGGAACCTCTGGGCCAGGGTGTTAGGGCTAGAATAATGCACCCAATCTATGTTAGGGTAGTTGAAATCTTCCAGTATGATGGTATTTGGTGATACATTGATATCCTCCAGTGTCTTCATGAAGGCTGAATGGGGTTCCTGAGATTGGGAGGGTGGTCTGTAACATGCTACCAGTTGTATAGCAGTTTTGCCTATGGTTAGTTGCACCTGTATGGTCTCCGATGCTTCATGTGTTGCAACTAACCTGGAGGTGTGGGTGTCCTTCATGAATATGGACACTCCCCCACCCTTTGTGGTTCGGCCCGGGTTTTGGGGACGAAAAGCATGATATGAGGTATAGCCTGGTAGTGCAGGGATGCTCTCAGGAGCCTTGAACCAGGTTTCTGTCACTGCACAGATATCGATGTTCTCCATACTGAGGAGAGCTTCGAGTGTGTGCATCTTGAGGTTAAGACTTCTGGAAAGTACACACTGGGCATGCTCACACACTTAGATAAATGAGACGTGTCAGTCAGGAAGCCATATCAACTGTGAATTGGGCATGCTCACACACATAGGCCATCTCACAGTTCAGCTGTTGAACACACATATCTGGCATGTGTTTGTATTAATACAGGAAATCTCACAATACAGATATCTGTCCACTGCACACAGTGAAATGACAACAGAGACATAAGTACAGTACTGGATCCCACTCACATGCATACAGCTGCCACAGTACACAAGTTGTTCATAGAGATAGGGAAATCTATGGCAATAACGTACCACAAACACTTTCAGAGCAACAGATACTTGCATGGTGTGTGCAATTATACGTGTGCGAGAACTGTTCCTGTTGGGAACTACTACAACACACCAGTTTCTGCATATTCCCCCTCTAAACACAGATGATGTCAGCACCCTATAAGTACAGCAGAAGAGGGCAGATCTCCCAGTAATGCGAATAGCGCACTCTGCTACTGCGTCTTGTACTAGTGTCATAACATAGTTAGGTAGGGGTTTGAATCCTGCAAATGGCAAGTGTGTGTGTGTGTGTGTGTGTGGGGGGGGTAGTAATGTGTGTGCAATTACAAGTGTGAGAGAACTGTCCCTTTTGGCAACCAGTACAACACACCAGCTGCTGCATATTGCAATCTGTAAACAGAGATGATGTCAGCGTCCTTTAAGTACATCAGAAGAGGGCAGATCTCCCAGTAATGCAAATAGCGCACTCTGCTAATGCGTCTCTCTCAAGTGTCATAACATAGTTAGGTAAGGGTTTGAATCCTGCAAATGGCAAGTGTGTGTGTTTGGATGAGGGGAGTTTGTGTGTGTGCAATTCTGTATGAAAGATATGTGCTTTTTGGCAATTAGGAGAACACACTACATGATGCACATTACCCTTTCCAAACACTGATGATGTCAGCACCCTATAAGTACAGCTGGAGAAGGGAAACCTCCCAGTAATTCGAACAGAGCGCTCTGCTAATGCGTCTCTCTCAAGTGTCATAACATAGTTAGGTAGAGGGTTTGAATCCTGCAAATGGCAGGTGTGTGTGTGTGTGTGTGTGGGTGGGGGGGGGGGGTAGTAGGGTGTGTAATTGCAAGTGTGAGAGAACAGTTCCTTTTGGCAACTACTACAATACACCAGATGCTGCATATTCCCCCAGTAAACACAGGTGATGTCACCACACTATAAGTACAGCCAAACAGGGCAAATCGCCCAGTAATGCAAATAGTGCGCTCCGCTACTGGGTCTCTTACTACCATCAGAGCACAGTTAGGTATGTTTTGGAAACCCACAACTGCCACGTGTGTTTGTGTCACACAAAATGCCCATGTGTGGGTTGTTGTTCATAACAATGCATGACATTGCTTAAACCAGTAATGGCAATGCACACATGATATATGTGTGTGCCACATACACATATATACCTGTGACCTTCAATAGTTCCCATGTCTGACACGTGCCTCAAGTGAATAAATGGTATTTGCACTGCATAACATTATGACTGTGTCTTACTGTGCAGGGGCTGCATGCGGTATGTGTATATACAGTGTGAGTTGTATATGGTATCATCCTAACAGCAGGGGATACACATCTGGTCTGGGCCATATAGTCTACATGTAGTCGATGAACAGGTGCTGCATGTTCCCACCTGTTGTGGGAGTGGTAACATGTTGTTCCACTGCAATTCAGTGACTACATGCTAGGAACCTTTCAGCTAGTGTGTTGTAGCTACAGTAATGCTCACACACAATGTTCGGCTGGATGCAGTCCAGCCATATAAAGACATATGTAGAGACCGTCATATTCCCAGTGTTGTCAGGGAGGACAGGTGGGTTTCCTGTGTATGGGAGGGTTGTGTGTGCCAGGCTATGAACCAGAAGGCAGTCCAACACACTGTTAGCTGCACATGGATAGGCCCTGATGCTTTGTGCTGTGCCAACAACCTGGAGGTGTGTGTATCTGTGGTGCCTTGAGATACCTCCCCCCTGTTCATGTGTGGTGCATGTGTAGGGGACAACAGGCATGGTATGAGGTATAACCTGGCAGTGATGGGTTGCACCTGTGAGCCGTGAATCAGGAATCTGTTACTGCACAGATATTGCAGTTCACCGTGCTGAGGACAGTGTCCAGTGCATGCATCTTGCGGTGTACACTGCTGGTGTTGTGTAGCATTACTGTTAGTGTCCTATCCCATGTGATACCCGCGGTGGTGGCTATGTAATCTGAACCCTGCATCAAAAGGCACTATGTGTGTATCAAGAGGCTTCGCCAATATACAATGGCCCATGGGTGACACGTGCAAGCTGCCCCTCGCAAATCATTGTGGCTTCCCTAGCATGTAAGCACACGCTGACAGGCATTGGATACCCTATGAATGACATTGGAGATTGAGCAAAATGTAGACATAGAACACCCTTCCTACATATTGTGGTAGCATACCTGGTGAGGGTATGATGGCAACCAAGGTCAGGCTCATACCAGCCCGTGCCACATGCTGAGAGAGCCCTTCTATGTTCCCTATCATGTAGTCCAGGGAAGTACATCACAGGTCATCCATAGTGGCATGGACAATGACTGAGTCATATGTTTCCATGCCTCTGACTGACCTGTATGCATGTGTTATGTGGTGGCCCACGGGCATATCACTGTGACCTTCACCATGTACAGCCTGTTGAGCGGGACCCCACTGCACCGGCCAAGAGAGGTACCGGACACATCTGTAGCAGGTGTGTTGTGTAGCCCTACAGGCTGTGTTTGGCACACAGGATGTGTGTGCCATGTGTGGCATGTGCTCTGTTCCGACTTAACGTATGCCTGTGTGCCAGCTGCGGAGGTGTGTGATGCTCAGGCAGGATGCTATTCTGAGGCTCCAAGTATGCCCCAGTGTGTTCATGTGTTTGGATTGCTGTCAGTGCAGGTCTATGTCAGACTGGTATTGTAGTCACTGTAGTATGTCATGCCACCTGACAGGGTATGCCAGTACTGGGTTCAGAGTGCTCAGTCCCCAGACTGGCTATGTGGTTGCATCTCACACATGTGTTGTGCGTTCCTGGCCAGGGGAGAGGGTTGACTGCATACATGTGGCAGCTGTGACATTGCCACATGACTCACATATTCCACAACTGGACCATAGAGGTGATTCACAAGTTACCTTTGCACATGCTACCATAGTAGTGTGATTGCCATGGTGATTACCAACACATAGGGCCAATGGGGAACAACATACTGAAGGTGAGTATGTGTGGGTGTACTGCTTCTGATTTCATAGCACTGGCATTTATGTCTGCACACGTGGGCAAATGCCAGGTAAGTCATATGCAATGTGTCACAGGCAACGTACATGCGAACAGGGCAGACAGTGACGTTCTGTCAAGTGAGACATTGACATACGTATAGTAAGCTATGCAGATGTCACTAGGAATCCACAAAAGCTCTGTAAATCTGCATTGCAGGTGGAATCAGTGTTCCAGGGAACCTCAAGCAAACATGCATGCAAACAAAGCTACAGTAAGCAGGGCTGGAAGTAGTCCATTGTACAACAAAGAAGGGGTACCACTTCCAGTAGGTAACAGTGCAAATATGCAGGCACTATAAACATGTACCCAGGAATGCACAGCTCAGATGTCCATGGTAAAACTGAAATTATTTAAAATTTAATTTAATTTAAATTAAATTGGTACTGCACACATATCAACATGCGCAAACATCCACATTGCATAGTCGTTGTGGGCAACATGCCACCATTAGTGTACATGTCCATCATTGCATATCACTACTTGCATTACCTTCTCCCCTGTGCTACCTATGTATGTAGCTATCTGTTGACATCCTTATCACCAGTATGCAAAAATGTGCAGCTGTTACACTATGGTACTTACTATGGGTGTAGATAACAATTCAGGACAGTCATACAGTTACTGCATCAGGCATGCTGGGATATACACACAATCATATCAGCACACTGTACTGTTACCAACATGATACTATTAATACACTTCTATGTAGTCACCCTGTGCATCAGCAATATGTTAACCTGTTCCTGCACTGATGTTAGAGATTGCAGGAGGTGGCACAGTTTCATCATATGCACAGGGTGTGAACTAGGTATGCCTGAGTCTGCCACTGATACCACCAATTGACATGTATGTGTATGTGTGTTGGTGGGGGACAGCAGTACAGGGTGGGGCACTGTTGATGCAGTGTGTGTGTGTATGTGGTAGCCCTAGGTGTTAACATTTCGCATGTGTGTATGCATGCACACAGTTCCACCTCATGGCTGCCATATACCGGAGTTTGTGGACAGCCACAGACTGCACCTGCCAGGTCATACAAATCAGTGTCTGTGGCCACGGACACGGTACCTGTGCCTGGCAGGGGTGCTACGGACCGTATCCGGTACTATGCCAGACTGGGTACTGTCATCAGAAGCGGGTGTTCGTTGACTGGACACAGGTCCCTGTTGGGACTGTCCAGAGCCACGTGCACATGGTCTCCTGGGGCGGTCTGATGACAGCACAGACCCAGCATTGCTGGGGCTGCTGCTGGCACTATGGGGGCATCCGCGGGCCTGTTGTCGTCCGCACCGACTGCCAGCTGCTGCTGTTGCTGGCATACAGCCACGTCGACGCCGCAACCGTCCACCATTGCCCTGGCTCATGGACATGTAGTTGTGGAACTGCTGTAATATGTCCCCACAATGTCTGTCTATGACATCGGTGAAATTACGGATAGCATCCGCAGTGTCACGCATACTGTCAGTCATGGATGTGCGACATGCTCTCAGCTCCCTCAGACCCTGTCTGGTGTACCTTTCCATACGTGACTGTGCCTGCATGACAGCCCGAAACATAGCTGAGGTTGACAGACCTCTTTGTGCACGGATGCTCCCACGAGAACCCATGGGCAACTGTCTGTGTGGTACCATCTCAGGACCCTGCCCATGGCTGCTGTGTGGGGAAGCATGTGCCACAGATACCACATTACCCTGGTCAATGCCCACTGTATCCTGTCCATCACCTAGGGACATTGGTGACATAGGATGTACTGGCAGGATGACTGTGCGCAATGATGGGGTTGACAGCTGTGTACTGTCAATTGGCTGACCAATGACGGACCCTGACACACCTTCCTGTGCCATTATACAGATATCATCAATATCAGTACCTGTGGCACCAGATTCAGGTTCCCTGCTGCAGGACACCAAAGCAGCACCAGAACCTGTGGGAGGAAGACAGGAAACACAGTTTACAATGTCTACACAATGTTACCAGTGATGCACACATGCACACATGCACACGTGGACACACGCACACATGCACACCCCGCAGTATACACACAGAGCACTACTGAGTTACACTATTATTACTAGCACTATCAAGACTATTATAGGTATTGTTAATACACACTCACCAGCATGGATGGGCTGCCTTGCTGTAACACCGGAGGGACCTGCAGAAATGAGGGGATTAATGTCAGTGGGCACAACTGTGCCATTGATACTGTGTATGATACAGTTCAGTAGTACAACAGTTGCCTTTCACATGTCAGCTGCTGATATTGGCAATATCACACCTGCACAATTACATACTATGTTGACAGCTACATACCAAGGACACACCTTACACATGCATAAACTAACAGTGTACAGAACAGTCAAGTGTACATATGGCATATTACCTGCACGCTCCATGTCGTGTTGCTGTGTGGCTCCAGCCTCCATCATAATGCAGGTGTGTTGCTGTTGATGTTCCTGGGCTGGAGCCACAACACTTAGAAGTAGCCCCTCCAGTCTGGTGAGGGGGGGGATGTGTGGCCACCCCACCTCCTGTGGCGAACTGTTGCCTGTGGATATCCGACGCACGCTGACGGACATTTCTGATTAAATCACTGCAGTGATGTCGTACCTGCTCATATGTCCTATTATGCGTGCCAATGTCATTTACCCTACGGACAAGGTCTTGCCACAGTGCAGCCCTCTCCTGCTGATTCTGGCTGGTGCGGGAAAACAGTATGTCATAATCCCGCACCAGGCTCTGGTGTATCTCTTCATCTTCTGCAGCAGAGTAGGTAGGATTTCGCTGACGCGCCATGTCCCTGAAAGAGAACACAAACAGGATATCAGCAAACTATGACAGCAAAATATGGCACACATACTATACATGATACTCAACTGTAGTGATATACTACTACTCCCATATGTAGCATGTGTGTGTCTCTTGGTGGATACACATGTACATGGCCAAATATCAGTGCTCAGCCGACACCTGTGCAACAATACCTTCCACATTCCATACAACATAGTACCAAGCCCCATCAGTCAGCACACTGAGACAGGTCCAATGAACCTCTGGGGGTTCGTAACAAGGTACTGTATGTGGAACGTCATCCACTAGTGTGATCTGGACACAAACTAATCGGCCTGGATATACATATCCCACCACCACCACCAGCACAGTAGACTACTTTGAAATATATGTGAATAGACGGATTTTTACTTGTTAGGACTGAGATGGTATCCATGCAGCCTACTGGGCCAGTGGAAGCCACAACCCACAATGCTGACCCCTTTGCAAATGCTTCCCACGGACATCCCCAAGAATGCATGGAACATGCACACACAATTCTAACCCAGACCCTGTGCACAAAGGTTAAGCATCCTGTCTGGTGGACCCCAGCCATAGACAAATTGTATAACGATAGAAGGAGGCTACTGCAAGACAGAGCAGAATCACATAAAGGGAAGACATCTGTGGTCAGCACTAGTAAAAAGCTAAGTTCTCTCATAACAACATCCAAGGCAAACTCTGAGAGAAAAATGGCCAAGGACACTAAAGATAACCACAAGACCTTCTTCAGTTTTGTTAAAAACATGGACCAAAAGCCTCAGATATGCTCAGAGTTAGTACACAACTACATAAAATTCACTGAACTCACAGATATTGGCAACATTCTGGCAGACAGGTTCAGTGCAAATATCCCCCCTCCCTCTCCCCCAAAAGAAGAAATACTTATCACAGCTGAATGTAACCTCCCTGTCATCTCAGATGTCCAGGTGAGAGCCGCCCTCAGCAAAGCAGAACACACAGCATCAATGGGACCTGATGGTATCCCCGGATGTGTACTACGTGAACTCCAAGAGGAGCTACAACTGCATATAAAAATGATATTTAACCTTAGCCTTACTACGGGATATGTACCTGAACACTGGCGTACAGCAACAGTGGTTCCACTCCACAAAGGAGGCACCTCTACAGACCCTGGGAATTACCGCCCCATAAGCTTAACCAGCCTGGTCTGCAAAGCTATGGAAAGATTCATTATGGAACTCATATACAGCGACATTGGGGACCTACAGACACTTGATCCCACCCAGTTTGGCTTTGTGAAGGGCTGATCCTGCCTTTTGAACCTGGTTGACTTTTTCAAAACAGTCAATACACCCATTGATGAGGGCAAAGCAGTCCATACAGCCTACCTGGACTTGCCTAAGGCCTTCAACACAATACCCCACTCAGGCATCATAGACAAGCTCATCAGCTTAAATGTTAATACATATGTCACATGATGGGTTGCAAACTGGTTAAACAACAGAATCCATAAAGTCAAAATTGCGGGAGCCATGTCAGACTCAAAGCCACTCACAAGTGGTATCCCACAGGGCTCTGTCCTAGGACCCCTCTTGTTTGTCATTTACTTCTCAGATGTGAAAGCAAACATGGGCGGGTTGTGGATGACAAAGTTCCCAGATGACTGCAAACTAGGCGCCATAGTTGATACACCAGCTGACACACACATCCTACAGACAGGCCTCACTGAAACGGACAACTGGTTCCAGAATCATGGCCTAACACTGAATGGCATGAAATGTATAGTCATCCCCTTTGGGAAAAACAATGTACACACAACTTATCACATAGACATACATATAGATACAGACCAATAACACATATGGAGGGTTCACAATATGTAGACTATTAAATTGTTACTTTACATTACCTGTGTTTGTCACAGCTGATTGCGTTACCGTTTGTATAGGTTCCTGCTGCTGCTAGTCCAGCTTGATACTGTCACTGATGACAGCTTCAACTTAGTTTTTCTTAAGTGTAGTTTTTGTTTGTTTTTTTTTTTTCTTATTTTCTTTCTTTCTCTCTCTCTCTCTGCCTCCAGACGGTGCAATGAAAGTATTGCATGCGTGGACTGGGAGTACAGGATGCTTTTGTAGGTATCTGCATATGTCCATGTGATGGCCTCTGCACCAATTGTTAGCCAGCATTTGCTGATTGCATGCAGCCAGTTGTGTACTGATTGCAGTTCTCACTGTGATTTCAGGACAGTGCTATAAAAAGGTATGTGAGATAGGCATTGCCCTTTCAGATTGTAAGGGCGGGGACCATGCTGGTATGCTGTGGACACTGTTCTGTGAGTGTAAAGGTTAGTATCTCTCTCATATTTCAGGCTGTGTTGTAGATTAACATTTCTCCATTCATCTCTCCTGTTTCCTGTACTAAGTGTGTATGTAAACTGACACCTACAACTACTACTACTACTGTTAATATGGGTGTGTGTGCTTTCCTGTGGGACTTGTGGTGTAACTGGTATATAGCAGTGGCTCATGCAATTTGTTGCTATGGCTTCAATATTTGTCCTTTACATTCACTCCTTGTGTGCCTGCTAGGTGTCTTGACTGTAGTGTGTTGCTGTGGCTTTCCTATTTTCCATGTACATTCACACCTTGGAATGCTTGCTATATCTGATTGGGTGTTACTGCATGCAGTGTGGTCTGGCCATGGTGTGGGCCTTGACATCTATTAGGGTATTTGATTATGCTGCTGAGCAGGCCTCAGAGACTCTCAGGTGCATCTTTTATCTGCCTCATGGAATGGTACATATCAGTGGGGTACACCCATTCAATTGTCTGGTATTCTGCAGTTGTGACTGTGGGTTATCTTGAGCATGTATCACTACACTATTTCTGGTGTGCAAGTGGTGCATACTTTCAGTACTTCATAGTCACCATTGCATGTGTTGTAGCACCTTTCTGCCTACTGTTTGTACATTTCACAAGGGGTCTGTGGGGCATCCCTGTAACTCAGTCACTGTTGCTATGTCTAGGCTATTAACTATTCAAATATGGCAGTGTCATACCTGTCAAGTGTACAGATATTTGCAGGATGTCCACATTTTTGCATCATATTTTAGTCCATATGTCATAAAACAGCTTTTTCTTGCAATTCACTCAGGGCTCAAGTCAGACTATGGTGACACACATTTCAGTTACAGACTTCGTACCCTTCCAAAACTCCACACTAATGCAAAACCTGTTACTCTCTCAACTGTCTAGGTTTGTAGGGGCAATATTTGAAATGTGTCCCTGTTTGTGGGCCTTGGCTCCACATTTCTTATTACTTAGTCCAGATGTCTTGCTGTATGAGGTTGTGAGGTAGGGGCAGTGATTATCCTGCTGTGAGAATGTGTGTGGCTTGCAAGGTGCTACAGTGACATTATTACCTAGTAGCTACCAACTAGCATGGCTGTTTCTGTTCACACACTACTATTGTAGAAATCCACTACATTTGACAGTAAATATTCATGACATGCTTTGTGTACTACACATCCTATATTCCCTTTACATTAAGTCCTACTATTGCATGATATATTTATTGCAGCTCAATGTTCTTGTATAGCAGTCATGGCTTAGTGGTAAGTCATGCAGCCTACTGTTTCCAAGGTCCTGGGTTCGGGACTGACAGTGGGATTTTATTTTGCTATTGAGCAGTCTACAGGCCTTGTCAGAGTGACTAAGGCACTTTTAAGCAGTTGTAAGCAGGTTAGCGCTGGTTTGCACGGAGCTCACGCATGCGCACTGGCGTTTAGCTTCACGCATACACGCGTAGCTAAGCGCACACCAGCGCACGCCCGCTTACAACTGCCTAAAAGTGCTTACTCTTGCGCACACCCGCACTATTTTCTTTGAAAGAAATGAAAATGGGGAGACAGGAAAGTGGTGAAAAAGGGGTCACTAAGAGGGTAGGACAGTAGGAAAACAAGCTCGGGATTTGCAGGAAGGGTGTAGGAAAGGCCCATAGCTGCCCATTTCTTTATCAGCAACAGCTGTGCATACATGTGTAATTTCGTGTGAAATTTGGAACCTTCCACCCCTGAGAGAGGGGTGAGGACAACAAAATGTGTTGTATAGCCAATTGTAATTACCAGTTAACATGTCCAGCGGACATGTCTGTGAAATGGGCAGCTATGTATGGGGCATAATTTTTTTGCAGGAACAGAGTGCCTTTTTTTTTTTTTTTTTTTTTTCAGGTGAGAGTGGTATGTCAGGTACGGGTAGTAGGTATAGTTGGGGAGGTAGGTAGGGAAGGTTAACAGACAAGACAGAAAAGATGCATACAGGGGCGGTGTATGACACATGTGGGGTGGATACACATTTGACGGGGACGGATGTTGGGATATCTAGAGCCCATGAGCCCACAGATGGCAACAGTGGAACTGACATCCCCACCCATGGGCAGTTGCCACTGTGCCTTCACTGCCCAGGACGGGGCTGTGCTGGGGGCTGTGTAGGCCGGGCAGCAGGCACGCCCGTTAGTTGTGCCACCCATGCCTCGAGCTGACGTAGGGGCCCAAGCACAGAGTGCCTGATCTCCCCACAAACCGGACACTATGGAGGGCGAGTGTACGATCTCCTCCAACCACGCTTGCAGAGGGGGGACGAGCCCCATCCCCTGCAGCGCTTCCACCCGCAGGTGGCACAGGGCCACCGGAGGAGGGTCCGGCCTGGGCACTAGTGCCAGGTGCAGTCGCCAGCTGAGGTGGGAGAGGTGGGTCCGCTGGGGCCCGCCTTCCCTGTCGTTCTGTGTTTTGTAATATTTTAGGATGGTGTGTATTAGTATCAAACAGTACCATTCAGAATTAGTTGTAACAGCATGCATTAGTATTCCCATTAACCAAACACCCATATATTCAGAACATTAAACAGCAGGCATAACACATGCATTATTTCAACAACGGTACACAATCCAACAGCATGCAGGGTTGATTGATGGCAACAGGCCATCAGGTTCGGATGTATGAACAGGGCACATGCATCAACATACGTGCAAATATTTATGAACCAACAGGACAAATGTCCATGGAAATTAATTGCAAGTACACATACCCATTTCATGCGTGATGGATTATTTGTGGGTTTAGGGTGGGGTGGAGGAATATTACATTAAAAACTGCAATTTCCTATACATATGCTGTACATTTCTAATAGCTGCAGATATATGCACCCTACAGGTCTGGCTACATTTTCCTATGTGCAAACCTAAGTATGTTGGTGATGGGAATGTTACTGCTACATTCATATACATTGCATTTTTATTCGTACATGTTCAGATCTGCCTCTGTTCAGTTATAGCATCCTGCTACTTTTCATTTCTATGGCTCTAGACAACTGTGGATGGTTGGTATTGCATACAAACAAAATATTTGCATATTGCTAAGGTACGGCTACATATCCAACTTGTGGGACACACATATTTCAGCTCCACTTCCATTTTCTGTGCCCCTCTCTTTCATTTAATGCTGTACTGACTGCAGTATAATTTATTCAGGAGTTAATACAACCTTTCTGGTGGAGCCATACCTCTTTCTCACACTCTCACTTCTTTTATATTTACAATTAAGGATGGTACAAGATTCTAGGCTTTATTTACATGTTTTACATGATTACAACTATCCTTTCCCACAGTCTCACTTGTGTCAGGTTTCACAGTTTAAACGGAGGGATATTACTCACACATCTGTTGTACTGAACTTGTGTGGCTGTAATATACTGGCTACTGCAGGTTATGTGCTATTACGTTACAGGTGGAACATCTAGCAGATTCTCTCCTACACAGTTACTTGCATTTTTTAATACTAACTAACTACACTGCACTCTTTTACAAGCTGTCAGGCATTTTTTTTATTTACAGTTACAGGGAGAGGTCTACTAACCTGCCTGGTGGCGCAACCGCAGGAGCCTCTCACCATGGGCTCTGCGATTCGCAGTCCGTACACCTGCAGCTGTAACATAAATGAAGTGATATTGGTAAACACATCTACATATTATCAGCTATTTTTATTTCTTAATAAATAATTACATGTCACTTACTCAGTAGTGGGGCGTTGGGCATTTGCCGGGCCTCCTGGATCCAACAGTTCAGTTGGTCCTGCTTGCGTCTCTTCAGGTCCGCATGGTGGTGCCGGACCTGTTCACCAGTCCTTGGTATTCCTGTGGCACTGGTGAGATCACGAGCCAAACGGTCCCACGCCTCAGCTTTGTACGCACCCCACAGGACCTGGCCCTGCATGAGTTGGGCCTCGTGATCATGGACAAGGAGCCAGACCATATATCTGGACTCCTCAATGCCCCACCGCTGTGCTCGAAAGCAACTACCCTCACCTACACCTGACATTCTGACTGCAAGTACTTTCCACAATCAGTTCTGCTGTGTATTCCCGCCTATGTTGCTTATATATGCCGTTTTTCCAGCACTTATTTGTGATTGGCCAGTTTGGAAATGTATCAGCTTCACAAAACCTGCTTTGTCATGCTTCTCTTTGCATTCATTCCTATATAACTTCTATTTCTGCATTTCTCAGTACAAATGTCCTGGCTTAGTGCTTCTGTACTTTGACTATGGTGCATAGTATCCTGGGTTCGAGTCTCGGAATTGCTTTTTTATTTTGGTCATGTCTGTCTAGACAGGCTGGGAGTTGTGTCTGTGTATAGGCTGTTTTAATTCAGCTTGCTCAATGGTGCCCACCGGTAAGCTTGTTTGCACGGAGCTGCGTATCGCGCATACGAGTTACGTTAGTTTAAGCGTCATTTGCCTTTCAGCATGCATATTGTGCTCAGCTCGGCTACTGGCACACGATTACAGTGTGTTAAAGCGCTGCTCAACCCCGGGCACTCAGTTTACACTTGGTAAACCACTGCTCACCTATAGGCAGACATACTCAGCTTGTTAGAGCGTAGCTCAGCTATGAGCAGTTCTGCATTATTTTTCTTTTATTGTCTCACATGTCTTCAACCTATATGGCCCATTTCCTTACATTTTACATAATATATGCTTATATATCTGTACATATGTGTCAGGGGATTGTTTCATGCTTATTTCACTAAAAAGAAAAATGATGTTGTTGGGGCTCGAACCGTGTTGCCTCCTCTTGAGACGACATCTCTACCGCTACGCTATTTCTTCTTGGCTTACTTTGCATATTTAGAACTTATATGCATCTTCACTGACTGCTAACTGTGGTTAAGCGGAGGGCACACCCGCGCAAACGAGCACACTTACGGGCAAACATTTTTATAATTAGAAAAAAAATATATAAATGCTCATTTTTATGTTTTATATGTTTATAGTCTGTGGGGGCATGTGTTGTGTTGTGTTTGTTGACATTTACTTGGGCTCGCTCATGGGTGTTTACTTTTGGGACTGTGACTCCTCTGGGGGCGTGTCCGTTTCCATGGCTCGCCCTGTGGACATGCCCCCTTCTTTCTTACACGGACCGTGTTAGCCTTAGGTGTGAGTCAGCATGCTCTCATGAATATGCAGAGCATGCTGACATCACTCCTTTTAACTGCAGCCTCCGTGTAAGACTTATAACTCTTACACGGAGGCTTTGTGAATCCTGCCCATATACTATGAAAAAAACAGCTATGTAAACTTAAACTTGGTTCCACAGCTGCCAACAGCTTCCCACCTGAATCCCTCAAGATGGCAGCAGAAGCCATATTTTACAGAGTAGCTCTCTTAATCAATACAGCCATACAGGAATCTTATGTCCCAGCCATTTGGAGAAGATCATATGTCATCTCACTGCACAAGGGAAGAAATACTACTGAAGTCTCTAAGTTTTGTCCCATTGCAATTATATGCCCTCTCTCAAAAATCCTATAAAAATATATCCATGCTCAACTTCTTCACCATCTAGTCTCAGAACAGCTCTTAACCAGTACTCGATATGGATTCCTCACTGGACATTGTACAACTACTGCACTATTATCCTTTTTAGTTAATATAAACAAGAAAAGGTACTCTGGCAAACTTATCTCTTCCATATTTCTGAATCTGTCTAAAGCCTTTGATATAGTCTCACATAGCAAAATTCTTCATTAACTGCTCCATTTCAGCCTATTGCCCTTCTTTACTTCAGTGGTTTAAAAGCTACCTTGCTGATACACAGCAAAATGTAAAATGGCAACAACATACTTTCTCTCCTTACCTCCCCATTACCACTGGCTCAACTCTAGGTCCACTTTTCTTTAACATTTTTCATTAATGACCTCTATACTTCTACTAAGCAAGCATCACTTATACATTATGCTGATGATTTGATACTACTATGCTCATCTGATACTCTGGCGTGCCTTCTTGAAATCACACAAGAAGCCTTCATCTCTGTTGAAAACTGGCTTCTCAATGCCCAATTATTGCTCAACCTCCCCAAAAATACTCCTATTCCTCCCCAAAGCACATCTGAAGGACAAATCCATCTTCAAAATATTGTCACTTAACAATACAGCGATAGAAACTGTAGCCAATACAAAACTGCTCAGTGTGACAGCTGATGTTAGCATCAGGGTTGAACACCATGTTCAAAATAATATACAAAAAAAAAAATCACCAAAAACGTAGCATGCTTTATGGACATAAAAAGTTTCTTACTAATTGTTCTAAAACTACTCTAGAAACCATTAACCTCCTTCCATCGCTCTTATATGGTGCCCTCCCCCCATCCTTACCAACTTGCAGGTATCTGTTAAAGGTAACAAAAACAACGAAAAGGCACCAAGTAGCAAGCAGCAAGTAGCAAACAACGACCACAGTATCCAAAAAGTTCTTTAATAAAATCTCTGACGTCTCGGCCAAAGCCTTCAAGGAGAATAAAATTGTATACAAGCACCCACATTTTATAACAAACTAGTAACTCAATTAAACAATTAAGCAATTAATTAAGCAACACTCTCCAATTGAACTCAGCATTAAGCCCACAAGGAGACATAGTTTTATACTTTAAAATAAGCAGAGCTTCTTTTTGCAGTAACACAGTTTTAACATCCTGCTGACAATACATTATTGGCTTAACTTGTTCTAAAATAGTGGCTTTTAAACCTTCACTATTTTTGTTGTGAATTCTAAAAAATGCAAAGCTACAGGGCTTTCAATATTACCATTTTTAATGTCCCTTATATGCTCTAACAATCTCAGTTTGAAAGCCCTTTTTGTTTCTCCTATGTAATACATATTACATGGACAACATAGAGCAGAAATAACCCTACTGACTTACAACAAAACTGCTTAACAGGAGTAAACTTAACATCATTAATAAATGGAAAACAAGATGTAATATATTTGCAACCTTTGCAATTTCCACAAGGAAAGTGCCAACTTGGCATGGTTCTTTATATAATGAAGGTGGAGGCAAAATAAATTTACTTTTAACCAAAAAATTTTTTATATTTCTACCTCTCCGATAGGAAAATTGTAAATTAACATTCAGCCACTGTTCAACATTTTGCAAGAAAGTAAAAGACCAAAATTGTTTTACTATATCAAGAAATTGAAAAGTAAAACAACCATAAGTGGTTACAAAATACATATTTTCCTTACAGTTATTATTACCATTATATTGAGCCACATTTTTGCAGGGAAAGTAACTATTTACACCATTAAAAAGCTTAACTCTTTTAACTAATTTATCAAAACATCTGTTTAAAATATCTTTGTTATATCCCCTACTCAAAAAAGATTCCACCAAAGTATTCATTTCTTGCTGAAAAATATCAGGTCTTCCACATAATCTATATGTACGTAACATTTCCCCATATGGTAAGGCATCCAACGTATGAGGAGGATGACCACTAGTTCCATGTAAATAAAAATTACTACCCACAAATTTTCTATTGATCGAAGTAATAATTTTAGTACCATTAGAAATATCGAGAATAGCATCCAAAAATGGGACAAGTCCCATTTTTAGACCATAAAAACTCATAGAAAATCTATTATGATTAATATCTTTAACAAATACTTTAATGTCACTTTCATCAGCATCCACCAAGAATATTAGATCATCCACGAACCTATAATAAGATATTACATGGGTCTGAAAAAATCTATGCTTGTATATTGTTTCTAGTTCAAATAAACCCATAAATAAATTAGCATACATGGGGGCAAAAGAAGCCCCCATGGCTGTACCCTGTAACTGATGATACAAAATCTCATTAAACTCAAAAAAATTATGAGTCAAACAAAAATGAAGTAACTCTATAATAAATGCTGTGACCGGATTGTCACCCAAAAAGTATCTAACAGCCTCAATGCCAAAAGGGTGTTTAATGTTGGTATAGAGGCTTTTAACATCAATAGTAAACCACGTCATCCTAGCATTTATTTTCTCCCCTTTCATCTTATTCAGAAAATCAAAATCACAAATATATGATGGCAATTTGTATACAAAGGGAGCTAGAAATTGATGTAGAAAAATACCCAAATTATGCAAAAAATACAAAGAACCAGAAACAATAGGCCTCCCGGGGGGCCTAGACAGATTTTTATGTATTTTGGGTAGGCAATAAAAAAGAGCCATTTTTGAACCTTCTATCTGAAATTTCTTTTTAACATCAGTGGAACTAAAATAACCTAGCCTAACCCCTTTATTTAACAAATCTAAATATTCCTGAACTGATTTGAAATAAACATCTACAGATATAACTTTATAAGTGTTACTGTCATTTAAATGTTCCATACACATAGAAAAGTAATCAGCAGAATTCAAAACAACAAGCTTATTACCTTTATCAGAAGGTTTGAAAATTATGTCAGTTCTTTTATTGAGCCTAACTAAAGCTTGCCACTCATTCCATTGCAAGTTATAATCAATATTAGTTTTATTACTCATAAATTTTTCATAATTGAGTTCAGTAAAAAAATTAACTAAACTAACAAACTGACATATGTCATTATTTAAATAACCAGGAGTAAAATTACTAGTGGTAGGTACCTTAGTAGTGTCGAGCTGGCAATATGCATTAATAGCTTCATCTGAAAAACAAGAAAAATAACTATCACCAGAACTACTATCATCAAATGTATCAGCAGAATTTAAAGACGTTGAACAGTTACTAAAGAAATGTTTCAAATGTAACTTCCTGCCAAGCACATACATATCTTTTTTAAGTTCATGAAGGGGATTAATAACTGTGGGGATAAATTTCAAACCCCTATTAAGTAAAGACATTTCAACACAGTTAAAATCATAACCAGATAAATTAATAACATAATCTGCAGTATTACAATACCTTAAATTATTCGATACATGTTCATTTTCTACCCCTCTTGTATCCCCCATGTCCATAACATTGTCCACCTGGAAAGGAAGATTGGTCCCATGTCCGTTTCTGTCCCTGTTGATGAGGAAAAGAGGTGGCGGCCTCTCCACGAAATGTAGAGCGAAAGTTCTCCCTTTGTTGGGCCGCTGGTAATACTGGAAACTCCGTTTCATATTCTCCGTCTTCGTAAGATGTATATCCCCCTTCCGACGCTGAAGACACATGAGAAACATTCATCTGTCTACCGGACTGAAACCTAACTTGTTTACGCACTTTCGTGCGTTGTGCTTTAGACAAAAAAGCCCGATTGGCTTCATAGTCACGCACATCACGGAGAAGTTTGCCTTTTTTACGCTCAACTAAAGTAGCTTCATATTCCTTGAGTTTCTGATTAGTTTGAGATAGAAACTCATCAAATATAGCCACAGAAACAGTACTGGATAAATCTGTATACATTTTTTTGATGTTATTACACAATTCTTTTTGTTTAAGTGAATCACGTTCAATAAGTATATGTAACCATTCAGTAACACAGACATGTGCAGCATTGACCCACCTCTTGTGGAAAACACAATCAGAGTCCAAAGAAAGGTCAAATGGAGTAGAGGGGTCTTTAAAAACTCTGAGACCCCTGGGTGTTGTATCTGTCTCTATATATTTCTGAAGACCACATATATTATAATGTACAGCAGTTTCTTTCCACATTAGTTTCTCCAATTCCTCAAACAAAAGCTTGTTTTCCGCATTAACAGACAAAGGAATCTTCCTTCCAACACTGGAAAAGGGATTGGGAGACCGTCTTCTTCTTTCTTCTTCCCACTTTTCCCAAATAACAGTATTTTCAGTAGGCACTCTCTGAGAATTGGAACGCTCACCTCTATCACCTCTCTCAGAGGAATTAACTGGATTCAGAAGAAAATTGTCCAAAGACATCTGATTTCCTTCTCTGGTCTCTCTAAAAATCCTTGGAAAATGGTACTGTGGATAAGAAGACATCAAAAACAACGAAAAGGCACCAAGTAGCAAGCAGCAAGTAGCAAACAACGACCACAGTATCCAAAAAGTTCTTTAATATAATCTCTGACGTCTCGGCCAAAGCCTTCAAGGAGAATAAAATTGTATACAAGCACCCACATTTTATAACAAACTAGTAACTCAATTAAACAATTAAGCAATTAATTAAGCAACACTCTCCAATTGAACTCAGCATTGAGCCCACAAGGAGACATAGTTTTATACTTTAAAATAAGCAGAGCTTCTTTTTGCAGTAACACAGTTTTAACATTCTGCTGACAATACATTATTGGCTTAACTTGTTCTAAAATAGTGGCTTTTAAACCTTCACTATTTTTGTTGTGACATTCTAAAAAATGCAAAGCTACAGGGCTTTCAATATTACCATTCTTAATGTCCCTTATATGCTCTAACAATCTCAGTTTGAAAGCCCTTTTTGTTTCTCCTATGTAATACATATTACATGGACAACATAGAGCATAAATAACCCCTACTGACTTACAACAAAACTGCTTAACAGGAGTAAACTTAACATCATTAATAAATGGAAAACAAGATGTAATATATTTGCAACCTTTGCAATTTCCACAAGGGAAAGTGCCAACTTGGCATGGTTCTTTATATAATGAAGGTGGAGGCAAAATAAATTTACTTTTAACCAAAAAATTTTTATATTTCTACCTCTCCGATAGGAAAATTGTAAATTAACATTCAGCCACTGTTCAACATTTTTGCAAGAAAGTAAAAAAGACCAAAATTGTTTTACTATATCAAGAAATTGAAAAGTAAAACAACCATAAGTGGTTACAAAATACATATTTTCCTTACAGTTATTATTACCATTATATTGAGCCACATTTTTGCAGGGAAAGTAACTATTTATACCATCAAAAAGCTTAACTCTTTTAACTAATTTATCAAAACATCTGTTTAAAATATCTTTGTTATATCCCCTACTCAAAAAAGATTCCACCAAAGTATTCATTTCTTGCTGAAAAATATCAGGTCTTCCACATAATCTATATGTACGTAACATTTCCCCATATGGTAAGGCATCCAACGTATGAGGAGGATGACCACTAGTTCCATGTAAATAAAAATTAGTACCCACAAATTTTCTATTGATCGAAGTAATAATTTTAGTACCATTAGAAATATCGAGAATAGCATCCAAAAATGGGACAACAAGTCCCATTTTAGACCATCAAAACTCATAGAAAATCTATTATGATTAATATCTTTAACAAATGCTTTAATGTCACTTTCATCAGCATCCACCAAGAATATTAGATCATCCACGAACCTATAATAAGATATTACATGGGTCTGAAAAAATCTATGCTTGTATATTGTTTCTAGTTCAAATAAACCCATAAATAAATTAGCATAAATGGGGGCAAAAGAAGCCCCCATGGCTGTACCCTGTAACTGATGATACAAAATCTCATTAAACTCAAAAAAATTATGAGTCAAACAAAAATGAAGTAACTCTATAATAAATGCTTTTTTGATGGTGTAAATAGTTACTTTCCCTGCACAAATGTGGCTCAATATAATGGTAATAATAACTGTAAGGAAAATATGTATTTTGTAACCACTTATGGTTGTTTTACTTTTCAATTTCTTGATATAGTAAAACAATTTTGGTCTTTTTTACTTTCTTGCAAAAATGTTGAACAGTGGCTGAATGTTAATTTACAATTTTCCTATCGGAGAGGTAGAAATATAAAAAATTTTTTGGTTAAAAGTAAATTTATTTTGCCTCCACCTTCATTATATAAAGAACCATGCCAAGTTGGCACTTTCCCTTGTGGAAATTGCAAAGGTTGCAAATATATTACATCTTGTTTTCCATTTATTAATGATGTTAAGTTTACTCCTGTTAAGCAGTTTTGTTGTAAGTCAGTAGGGGTTATTTATGCTCTATGTTGTCCATGTAATATGTATTACATAGGAGAAACAAAAAGGGCTTTCAAACTGAGATTGTTAGAGCATATAAGGGACATTAAGAATGGTAATATTGAAAGCCCTGTAGCTTTGCATTTTTTAGAATTCACAACAAAAATAGTGAAGGTTTAAAAGCCACTATTTTAGAACAAGTTAAGCCAATAATGTATTGTCAGCAGGATGTTAAAACTGTGTTACTGCAAAAAGAAGCTCTGCTTATTTTAAAGTATAAAACTATGTCTCCTTGTGGGCTCAATGCTGAGTTCAATTGGAGAGTGTTGCTTAATTAATTGCTTAATTGTTTAATTGAGTTACTAGTTTGTTATAAAATGTGGGTGCTTGTATACAATTTTATTCTCCTTGAAGGCTTTGGCCGAGACGTCAGAGATTTTATTAAAGAACTTTTTGGATACTGTGGTCGTTGTTTGCTACTATCTGTTAAAGCTAAACTTGAAATATGCTACAACAAAGTTGATAAATTTGCTGTCAGTAAACAATACTATACACATTGTTAGACTGACGGGAAAACAGTTCAGTAGAAGGGAAAATATAATTTTGCTGGCTAAGCATGAGATGTGCAGAAATAACAGTTTCAAATGAAAGCTAGAGAATATTTCTTTTTCAAGGAAAAGATATGTGTACTTGCAATGGAATGCTAGATAAAGAATAGACAGTTAGGCACTGTGAGGCACATGCAAGACAAGGCTTGAAAAACCAAGGCTAAAAAGACATATAAAACATTACAGGGTTTTGGTATTACTAGGAAATACATAAGACACGGTGAGTTGAGTCAGTTAAGTTAGCATTTGGACTGATGCAAAAGGTCTTTTGCAATACAGACACTCGAGCCTGAGTACAGAGGTCATGTCAAATATCCATACTATTCAGGAGGAAAAGACTGTTTCAGTTTATATTATTCAGGAGAATCAGAATATATATATATATATATATATATATATATATATATATATATATATATATATATATAAACTTTGGATATATTTATCAGCACTGTTATTGTTATCCAGCATTCCAGATTTTTTACAGACTGTTATTGTTTATCAGCACTCAGATATTTGCTAACATCTAATAAAGTATTATTAATTGAACTACAGCATGTGCAGACTTTATTGTGAAAGTACAAAAAGACTTGGCCCATAAAGGAGAGATTGGCACTTATCCAGCACAAGTTTGGGTAATTAACAGATAAAGACTTTCATTCCAATCTCATTTCAGTTGTTTCCAGTTAATTCCATTATACTGCAGTCATATCAGTTCTTCCAGTAGTGAACCACTATGAATGGGGGAAAACAGTAAAAGTAAATCCCAAAACCTCATAGTAATCTTGCATCAGCAGACAGGCTATGTGTGCTCTACAAAGCAAACTACAGAACAGCAGTGTTTCATTCAAAGCAACTTTATCAGCTGTCAGAATACATGTACCACTGTTTATTCAGAACACTTCTTCAAAACTTCAACAGACACAGCTGTATTTACAGTGACACTTTTTTTCAAGTCTGTCAGTAACTACAACAAGTTTCATAACAAACTTTTCAGCAACACAACAGTGTTTTTTCCACATGGCAGACTGTAAACTCCATACAGAATAAGGCCACTGCCAATGACACTACAATTACTCCTTACAGAGCAAATCTTTTGGGTAAGACACCACTAATATTCCAAACATACACTTCATACAGAAGACAGCCACAGCAGATGCTTCCTTTCATACAGAAATTGCGGCAGTTAGACTGACTACAGAACACCAGTGTTTACTTCTGAAATTTCAACAAAGCAAAAGTATTTCATAACAGTCTCAAAAGACTTCAGACTCTGCAAGAATACCAAGGTAAAAGACATTATCCCATTAATAGCAACTTACTTCACTACAGACTTTCAAGTTTCCAGTGTAACATCACACAGCCAAAAAAAAAAAAGTTTAAAAAGCTGCAGATGACAGAACACTTTCTTCCAGAATCATAAAGTTATATAAGATGTTATATGTTTAAATACATCAGTAAAAATCACTTGCATAACTCTTGTATAAACATGTCAAACAATACTTCTACATTTAAGACACCAGTAAATGTTTGGTTAAAGTTAAAAATTAGATAAAACTGTCTAAAAAAACTGTGTTCCAGAAATGTTCATTTAAATTTAAAGGTTATTAGTTAAGAAATGTTACATATTTCCAGACACAAAAGGGTTAAATCACAGAAGCACACTGCATCTCACCATTTGCTTAATGAGCCAGTTTCTATCAGTATGATTTCAGACTTAAATAACACAAATTCTTGTTTACAATCTTCAGAACTCAGTGTAAATGCTACAGTACATGTAATTTGAGATATAGAGTTAAGTCGCAGTATTGCACATACAGATGTCAACACAGTCCATGTATTTAACAAGCAAATTTCCCGACCAATCATAAAGCAAACATCTGCAATGTCTCAAGTTCATATTACAAGTGTTCAGAATGTAATAAATTCTAGTTTACATGTAATTCAAAGTGCAGAGTTAAGTAGCAGTATTGTAAATACAGACGTAAACACAGTCAGCATGTATAACATGCAGAGTTCCAGACCAAATAAAAAAAAGACATTTGCTATGTCTCAAATTCACATTCTTTCAAATACAGATGTTCAGAATGTAATAAATTCTAGTTTCTTGTTTCCAGAAGCCAGTGCAAATATTGCACTGAGGGTGGATAAGAGGGATCAGACTGCAGATTCTGATCAGTCTGATAAAGTAAACACCAGCATAAATGCTATATAGATTTCAGGTCAAAGTAAAGAAAAACTGCATACCTTACCCCAAATCAATGTCACTACTGGTGTTTCACGGAAAAATAACCAAAAAACGCATTTCATAGCTCAAGACAGTGTTGTTGCTAGTTCTATAAAAAGGATTTTCAACTTATTTGTAAAGGGTGTGGCAGTCCAGCAGCAAACCAGATTATCCGTCATTCTTTAATGTTGGAAAAAATTTAATTTTGAAAGAAATAATATTTAATTGTTTACAGAAAAATTATGGAATAATGTACTGATTAATACAGACAAATCAACTTCAGTTACAAATAGTCCTTTATTAGAGGACACAAATGCAGTTCTGTCAGGATTTAAAAGGTCAAATATTACAGCAGTTAACAGTTTGAAGTGTAACAGCTCTGTACTAGGAATGCCATCAGAGTTACATATTGTTTTAGACTTTGGTAACAAGATTTTATGGTAAAATAAAAATGCTACAGAATGTAAAGTAGTGCCCACAGATGACACTTGTAAAAAAGCTCATGCAGTGGATTGTGCAAATGTACAGCATTTGAAAAATTGGTTACAACAGGAACATGCAGATTTGTGGGTTAACGATAAAATAAATTCCAGTTCAACTGACAGCTGAAATTCTCAGAAAGACATTCTGGGTGTGGCCAATGAAAAAAAGGTTAACTGTGTAATGTATACCAGAAATGACAAGTTAATTCACAGAATAAAAGGTTTACAGTTACAGATTTGGCAAATTAATTTTTGTGTTATTGTTTTATTTAGCAGATATTGTTATTATGGTAGTAAAGTGTTGCAATGCATAAATAATATTTTGATACAAACAGACAAATATTATAGTTGTATAAAGGGTAGACAAGTAAAGTTGCAGAATTAGATCAGTTCAACTCTAGTAATAAATGTGTATAATATATATAAAAAACTTCACATACTTGTATAAAGGTCAGACAAGTAAACTTCCAGAAGCAGATCAATTCAGCTCTAGTAATAAACGTATCTATGTAAACAGTTCAAGACTGTATATATATTTCATGCAAAAAGTACAGTTTATCAGATTAGAGGCCAGCACAGTGACATGAATTAAAGACAGTATGGTATGCCATAAAACAGTATGGTAAAGATCAATTTAATATTCTTAGTGACAGTTTATGCAGTTACAGTTCTTACTATATATCCAAGAAAATTGTAGACAGTAATGATAAATCCTTGCAGCATTCAGTAGTACAGAAAAAAATGAAATGATGTCAGCTAAAGGAATGACTATGTTAAGACGGTGGGTGAAGTTTCACACACAGAACAGTATGTTGGGGCCTGAAAGTCATGAGAGTAAACATAAAAAGTTCAACAGTTAAGAATAATTTTATAGAGGTGCAGAAATGCAAAAAATGTTAAAATATTAATACAGTGTTAAGATTACTACTTCAGTTTCATTTGAGGTTATGACAGGAAAGCAATGCCACTGAAGTTTCTGTTTGTTTTTCCATTTCACTGTAGTATATTATCAGTTCAATTGCAAGCTTGCACAAATGTATTCATTAGTAACATTAGTTTAGTTTTCTATGGTACATTATAAGTTTGCTTACAGACTTACAATAATTTATATTTATTTCATGCAGAAAATATAAATAAATCAGGGCAATGAGCAATGTATTTATTAGTAACATTGGTTTAGTTCACTGTAGTACATTATCAGTTTGCTTAAATTCTTAACAAGAATTTATTACTAGCATATGTTTATTTTATGCAGAAAATGCAAGTAAAGTAAGAGCAACAAGCAATGCTATCAGTTTATAATTATTAAAGATGCAAATGTTATTTTAAACAATTTCCAGGTTGATTTTTCAGTTTGATTTTAAATATGGTTAAGAACTTCAATCACCTAGCCTTGCACAAGAGATGGAAAAGAGGGGGGTTGAAAGACTTGGACACAGAAAATGACACTTGAAAACAGCCTCCAATACCTCAGCAGTGACTGGGACAATGTAGAGTAAGAGCTAAACTTGGCAAGAGCTGTGGTGCACAAGTCAAACAGAAAAACTGTGTACAACAGATGTGGATTTATGTAAATTAGAGTTAAAGCAAGTATGAGTATGTAAATGTTCTCATGTTTTCAGACAACTGAATAACAGTACTAGTTTTCAGTTTATGTTTGTATCTATGATCAGACAATACTGACAGAAAAAGGTACTAATAGTTTAGTTTCCAGAATATAACACTTACCAGTTTTTAGTTCATTTGTTCAAAGGTTCATATGTGTTTACTAGGATAATGACCACAAGGACATTTTTAAGCCTAGCCATGCATCCCAAATCTCTGACACATTCTGATATCCTTGATAAGTGTAAACAGGAGCCTGGAAGATGAACCATTTGCAGGTTGCCTGTGTCCATTAGAGACACAGGTGTTAAACCAGGGATGAATTTCTGGTTCCCTATGCAATTGTCGAAGTTGCACTTGAATTGGGTTAGGGAGGAACTCTGCTTCACATGGATGGTTACCCAGTTCCATAGATGGAGTAGCCTCTGAGATACATACCTGTCACTCCAGCAGGCCCTGTTTACATCACAAGCAAGGTTTAAGTCTTTACAATGGGTAATTCTGGTGCTGTTTGTTTTGTGGATATGCAGGAGATCCATCCGAGTGAGGTCTGATAATGCCCTGCATGCCAGGCATAGATCTCCCCTCAAAGGCCTGTAGGAGACAGAATACAGGGATAAGGCCTTCAGATGGTCTGCATAAGACATTTTACCTATGCCCTGTATTCTTTTAGTGAGGAACCTCTGTGGATGTTCAAATTGTTGGAAATGCCTGGTTAGGTACATACCAACGGGGGGCATTGTACTCAATGATAGGTCTGATGAATGCCAAATACAGTGGAACAATGACTTCCTTGGACTTAGATGCCATAGCTTTATTTATTAGTTGTGCAACATAGAATGATTTCCTTACTACTCTAGACACATGATGGTCAAAGGCTAGATTACTATCTATGTGTGTCCCTAAGTCCCTGATTACTGGGTCAACTCTAAAGGGTGTGTTGTCAATATGATAGTTACCTGGGAATGCATGACTTCCCAAAGGATACCGTTATGCATTTCTTGGCATTTAGTTTTAGTTCATGGCTCTGACACCAGTTGTTTGTCTGTGTCAACCCCTCCTGGGGAACATTTATGTCAGTGTGGGATTCAATGACAGCTCCTAATTTCCAATAATCTACAAATTTAGTCAGCCAGAGATCACTGACATTGCCTTGACTTCTGAGAAGTAAATGCCAAAAAGGAGTGGTCAAAGGACTGATCCCTGAGGGACTCCACTTGTGACTGGCCTCTTTGTAGTGCTGGACTCCCCAATTCTAACTTCCTGGGTCCTGTCTGTGAGCCAGTTGGCTATGCACTGGGTGACATATGAGTCTGTGCATAACCTCTTGAGTTTGCAAATAATGCCTGAGTGGAGTATTGTGTCAAATGCCTTGGCCAGGTCAAGTAGGCAGTGTGAACTATTTTTCCCTCATCCATTGCTTTGGTTACCTTCAAGTCTGCAGTGGTGCAGCGGTTTGTGTTGTCTCACAGCAAGAGGTTCTCCGGTTTGGTTCTCGGCTGGGGTGCCTTCTGTGTGGAGTCTGCATGTCCTCCCTGCATTCATGTGGGTTTTCCTCTGGGTGCTCCAGTTTCCTCCCACATTACAAAGACATACGTCTGCAGCATTTCTCCCAGGGCCTCTTCTGGAAATTGGCTTGTTCCCAAGTCGGACTTTCCTGGTAAACAAATAAATAAATAAATACAATGGCAGAATTATACGTAAACAGTATTATTACATCACACATCACATTATTCAGTCAGTTTTAATGTCATAAAGTGACAGAATTATTTGTAACAGGCTTATTAAAATAAGTTATCCAAAGAAGAGATAGTAATAGTTATTCAATATATTCAAGGCATAACAGAGCAGGCTTAATTTGTTAATAAATTTACAGATTACAGTGCACTTTACAAAATTATTGTATGTTACACAGAAAGTTAAAAGGATACTGACAGATTATACAAAGGTACAGATCTGAAATGCAGAAAGCATGGGTTTTAGTTAATTATAATAGCTCATAAATATTTGCAGGATATTTAAGACACAAATCAAATTTAAAAGGAAGACATCAGTTATGGCACATAGAAATTCAAAAGCTAAATAGAATTATTAATGCAAAAAAAGAGTAACGTCCCATGACTGGAGGGACTCCCTGGTCAACCTCAGTAAGAAGTTGAGATCCCTCATAAAATCCTCCAAAGGTAGTTACGAAAACAAAATTGCCACTGACTCTAAAGACAACCACAAAGCATTCTATAGCTATGTCAAGAATCTCAATGGCAACACTCAGATTTACTCTGAGTTACAGCACAATGGCACTAAATATACAGAACCAACTGATATTGCCAACATCCTGGCAGATAGGTTCAGTGCTAACTTTACCCCCCTCTCACTCCCTAGAGGGCCCATCTCTATACCAGTAGAATGCAAAGTTCCTGGAATCATGGCTGCACAGGTAAAAAATACACTCTCCAAAGCCAAGACCACAGCATCCATGGGACCTGACAACATCCCAGGCTGCATTCTACATGAACTACAGAATGAACTGGCACCCTACCTAAGTACCATGTTCAATCATAGCCTCACCTCAGACTTTGTGCCCACTGAATGGCACACCATGACGGTTATCCCACTCCATAAAGGGGGAGCCACGACAGACCCCAGGAACTACTGCGCCATTAGCCTGACGAGCCTGGTCTGCAAGGCCATGGAACGTATTATCATGGAACTCATAAACAAAGACACTGGTTATCTCCAAACTCTGGACCCTACCCAGTTCGGGTTTGTAAAAGGCAGATCATGTCTCCTAAACCTGATTGACTTCTTTGGAGCAGTCACCAAAGCCATAGATGAGGGTAAGGTGGTTCACACTGCTTATCTAGATCTCAACAAGGCTTTCGACACCATCCCCCACTCTGGAATTATAGATAAGCTCACTAAACTAGGTATACATCCCTATGTCACAAGATGGGTTGCCAACTGGCTCATGGACAGAACCCACACTGTGAAAGTAGCAGACTCCAAATCTGACTTCAGACCAGTGACAAGTGGAGTACCACAGGGTTCAGTCCTGGGTCCTCTTCTGTTTGGTATCTACTTCTCTGAAGTACAGGCTAACACAGAAGGTCTTTGGCTAACAAAGTTTGCAGATGACTGCAAACTAGGAGCTATAATCGAAACTCCTAACAATGTGGACATACTACAAAAGGGCCTCACTGAGACAGATGCCTGGTGTCAAAGCCATGGCCTGAAGCTCAGTGCCAAAAAGTGTATTGTCATCCCCTTTGGTAAAAACTCTGTACCCATGAACTACCACATGAGTAAGAGTCTACTTAATGCCGAAAGTGTGATAAGAGACCTTGGGACACAGGTGGACAGTTGGACAGTAGTCTCTCCTTTGATAATCACATCACCACAGTGGTCAAGAAATCCTTCTACATGGCTCACCTCATCACAAAAGGTTTCTCATCCAGAAAAAAAGAGGTCATTGTTCCCCTCTACTCATCACTCATTAGACCCATTATAGAGTACAATGCCCCTTTTGGTATGTACCTCACAAGACATCTACAACAACTGGAAAGGCCACAGAAATGCCTCACAAAGAGGATTACTGGCCTCAAACAGATGCCCTATGCAAACCGTCTCACAAAACTCCAGCTTTACTCTGTCGCATATCGCCTACTCAGAGGCGGTCTCTGCCTAACATACAAAGCTATGTCAAACCCAGAATTGTTGGACATGCTCCACTTAAAGAAATCCCAATCCCTCAGAGCTACATGCTCTAGGGACCTAAACCTTGTCACCACAATAAACAGAACATGCTGGCGGGATAGATTCCTGTCCCAGAGACTTCCCATGCTCTAGAACAGACTACTTATCTATGTCAAACAGAGCTCCTCATTAGCACTCTTCAAGAAAAATCTTGATGACTGGATGGGAAATAGGAAATTCACCCCAGGGATCACTTCTGTGGCTCTGCTCGACAGGGGCACAGGAAAATAATTTTCTTGGGTGGCGAAAGACAGGTTACCTTTTTGGCTAGGCTTATATAGGCCCTGGGGCTAATAGCCTAGTATCTACCTATGAACCTATATCTAAAAATTTACAAACACAAGTTAATACAGTATATGGTACTTAATGTTTCAAGACCAGTTATAAAGGTATCCCTCTTGTGCCAATTTCAGTTAGTCTTCAGGAAACAGCCATCATGCTTGAAAGGCTATAATAAAAAATATATTTTTTTAAATAACCACCTGGCCTAGTCAATTTTAAAAACCACAGCATTAAAAAACACTGATTTTCAGAATAATGTGGACGTTTTAGATATATCACACATACATCTGAACTTAAACTAAAAGATTCTAAAGACTATGGATCTAGGTAATGGAGTAATCACTGGAGCAAGTATATTTCCTGCATATGGAACTGTTAAAGCTATTTGGGAATTATGTAAATTAGCCAAGTTGGTGGAGGTATTAGCTAAAAGTAACCTTTGAGATCATAAAGGACATCACTATGTATCCGGACACATCTGCAGATCATGAGTGAGGTGGCATAAAGTCCATAGATTCATACCAGATTACAGTAGTTAGTAATACAGATATGAGGTAACTACAAAAGAAGGTCCCTGTAAAACTTTTGTCAGGGACCTCAGGGGGAGCTGCCAGACTGATGGTATTCTTAGAGAGTTCACTGTAGTACATTAAGGTAGAATAATAGTCAAAATCAAAGTCAAAAGACAAAGTAAACTTTATTGTCAATCAGACATACACAGCAGTGCAAGCTGAACAAAATTACCTTGCTTTGGTCCCTGTGCAAGACATAACAATGAACACATAGTCTGAGTGACAGTAAGGCTAATGTACATACAGTAATAATTAAAATATTAACAACACAATTGGACAGAAAGATATTAGACAATATTATACTAGTAGGTATTGCAAAGACTATGACTTCACACTGTGATTGCTTAGAATATTGCACTTCATCAGCTGTAGTATGATATATTCTGATGTTCATATTGCATATGTATAGAGTGGTTACTCGCTCCCGACTATTGCACATTCAGGAAGTAATAACATACAAAATCAGGCTAACTGTACCAGTTATTGAAGCAATTTGTCAGAGTAATTATAGATGATACTTTGCAGCAAGTGGCATATTGACCTGATTATTCACTTTCATGCCTGGCATTCAAGTTCAGCAGCCTTATGGATAGAGAGAAGAAACTCCTGTTTAGTCTAGATGTTTTGTGGTGTAAGATGATAGGCCTGAAAATATAGAGTTAGATGTGTTTTCATGTATGCATTCAATTTCAGGGAAAGACAGCTTGGTAGAAAGGAAAAGATAATCCTGCTGGCTAAGCATGACGTGCAGAAATAACAGTTTTAAGAGAAAGCTACAGAATGTTCCTTTCTCAAGGTAAAAATATGTGTACTTGCAATGGAGTGCAAAATAAAGAATAGACAGTTAGGCACTGTGAGGCACATGCAAGACAAGGCTTAAAAACCAAGGCTAAAAAGGCATGTAAAACATTACAGGGTTTTGGTATTATTAGCAAATACTTCAGACATGGTGAGTTGAGTCAGTTAAGTTAGCTTTTGGACTGATGCAAAAAGTCTCTTGCAGTACAGACACTCGAGCCTGAGTACAGAAGTCAGGTCAAATATCCATACTATTCAGGAAGAAAAGACTGTTTAAGTTTATTTTATTCAGGAGAATCAGAATATATGTACAGAAACTTTGGATATATTTATCAGCACTGTTACTGTTATCTAGCATTCCAGAATTTTTACAGACTGTTATTGTTTATCAGCGCTGTTATTAAAGACAGTATTCAGATATTTATTAACATCTAATAAAGCATTATTAACTGAACTACAGCATGTGCAGACTTTATTGTGAAAGTACAAAAAGACTTGGCCCATAAAGGAGAGACTAGTACTTGTTCAGCACAAGTTTGGGTAATTAACAGTTTAATTTCCAGTTCCAGTCTCATTTCAGTCATTTCCAGTTAATTCCGGTATACTACAGTCTTGTCAATTATTTTACATATCACTGCAAGGTCCTAAAACTACCCCACTATCTGGACTTTGTACAACTAGCTACCATACCTCTCAACCTCTTAGTGCAAGAAATCTGGACAAAGCCTAAAATAATGGGGAGACAAAGGCCCAAACATAGGGACAGCTTTTAAATACTGGTTTTATAAACTTAGAAATGTGCTAGAATAACAGGGTGTGTGTTAGCATGCATTTTCTGAAGGATATGAAATCCATCGCTCAAATATATGTCATAATTTAGTGACTCCAGTCCTCAGTGATTTGCCAGAAAGCCATAAATTTTAAGCGGAACAGACCAAAAAATGTGAGGCGCGAATCTGAATATCATTTATAAACCCCATACCTGTCCTGCACTAAGCTCTATTCTTCCTTCCTATCACCTAAACAGACCCCTTTGTTCTAATGATACCCAACTTCCCACCATCTATAAACCTCAAAAATCAATTGGAAATGGCTTTTACTGTTGCTCTGTTGCCAAAAAAATGGAAATCTGTTTCACACCCCACTATCCCTACATTTATAGCCACTAAACTCCTTCCTCAATCCACAATTACCACCTCTTACAGCCAATCATACACAAATCACATACGCACCCTCTAAACAAACACAACTACCTTATATTTCTTAATTCCACCCACACTGCTCCCTCCCCTTTCCATATCCTTACTTTCTCACTTACCCCTCGTTCTTTTCAACATCCTATCTCTTCAATTCCTAACCACACATCTGTACACCAACATGACCACTTACTCACATCACATAATACACCAAGCCACACTCTCTATACTACTTCTCTCCTTAATATATTTCACTTCTTTTAATCTTACACTAAATTCTTCCTACAACCTCCCCACACTCGCCACAACCTCCCTTCCCTTCTCACCAAGTTACTCTTCCATTTCTCCGAGCCTATATCAACCTAACCCCATTCCTATTCCAGAAATTCCACATTCTCCCAACTAAAAGACATAACTTACACTTTACTTGTATTATCTATGAAAATAAATACAGCTATACTAACTCACCCAATCACTCCATCTTCTATAATATAATTCTCTGTGGTAACATTCATCCAAATCCTGGCCCCATCTCCCCTCCTACCCCTTCATCTCACTCCAGTCCAAACTGTCAGTCACCCACCTCTACAGGTCCTACCACTAAAAATGTAAAAACAGTCACATTTAACTTTAAGAGCATCTGCAACAAAATCACCAACTTCCATGTCTGGCTATCGCACAACACTCCTGACATTCTTGCTGCTACTGAGACCTGGCTAAAACCCCACATTAAAGACTCAGAAATCCTCCTTCCTAGTTATGATGTTATTAGAGCTGATCGACTCCATAAGAAAGCTGGAGGTCTTGCTCTCTTCTCTCCTAACTCCCTTACTATTACTCCCTAATCTAACCCCATGCACAATTTCATAATGCAGAATTACTAATCACTTTCCTAAAAATCAACAATTCCAAATCCCTATGTCTCACTGCAATTTGCATTCCTCCAGGACCAACCATCCCCATCCTAGAAAACTAATCTCCTGGATCTCTAACATCATACATAACAAAACTATCATCCTAGGTAATGTCAACATTAACTGGCAGAACCTAACCAGCAAATTCCCCACCTCTAGCATAAACCTGGTTAGCTTCACTCAACTTATAAACAGCCCAACTATATACACCAATAACAACAGTCAGGGCTCCATATTTGACTGGATTATAGTTTTTAATCCCTCCTTGACACTGTAAGTGATCACCTCCCTGCTTTTCCTCTCAGCTCTCTCACCCCCTTAAAAACCACTGATACAAAACCACATAGTATATAATTAACCTTGACCCACAATCACTTATTGACAAATTAAAAGACAAACTGGTCCATCCTCAGAATATTCCCTCTAGACGATACTGTCAGCTACTTTACCACAACTTTCCTGGACATTATAAACCACCTGGCACCCAAACGTACAAAAAGAATTAAAAACAACTGCTCCTGGGCTATACAAAGCTTCTAGATAGATCTGATGAAAATCAGAGACAGAAAAAAATGGTGAAAATCCAAATCCTCCTCTGACCTATTACAATTCAGATAACTTGACAAAAAAGACTACTATCTAACACTCCAATCTACTACTAAACAAAATCCCAAAAAAATTCTGGTCAACCATCACTTCACTACTCATCCCTAGAAAAAAACAACCCCATCCCTTTTCCTGACAAAACTCCTGTTGAAATAGCTAATCTCTTCAACAAACACTTCATTGAATGTATACAAAACATCATTACAAACTCTCCCCCTCTCCCCATTTCCCCATATAACTCTTCCCTTTCTCTTACCCCCTCCACTAAGTCTGTATCCTCTTCTTCCACCCTTGACCCACTCTCTTCCCCTTCCTCCACTGTTCCCACAACTACTCATGCTTTCATACTTCAACCTGTCTCCATAGGTACCATTGAAAGGCTCCTTTTCAAACTCAAAACCATGCTCCAACTCTCCCGACAATCTCCCAGCTAAATATCTCAAAATGTCAGCTGAATCCATAGCAGATTCTATATCTATCCTCATTAACAGATCCATCCTAGAAGCTTATGTTCCAACACTCTGGAAAAAATCCTTCATAATACCTCTACACAAAGGTGGTAACTCCATTCAAATGTCCAACTACCACCCATTGCCCTTCTGTCACCCATCTCCAAACTCCTTGAAAAGTGCATCCACTCTCAACTTCTTCACTACCTCCTAAAAAATCAACTTAACACACCTACACAGAATAGCTTCAGACCTGATCACAGTACTAATACTGCTCTTTTATCCTTCACTGGTAATATTAATAAAGCACGGGACCCTGGCAAACTGGTCTCCTCTCTGTTCCTCGATCATTTAAAGCTTTCGACACTCTTCCGCATCACCATTTTACTCAAAAGCTAAATGACCTTGGACTATCCCCTCCATCTACCAGGTGGTTTACTAGCTATTTAACCAACAGACAGCAAGCAGTTTTTATTGATTTTATTTTACATTTGTTAACCGGGAAATTCCAACTGGACCAGGTCAATTTAAATTATTTTTTAATAAAATTCCAGTTAAATGGATAGACTCCACCTCCTCATTCCAGAATACCAAACAGGAGTTCCTCAAGGCTCTATCCTTGGTCCCCTCTTATTCAACATCTTTACTAATGGCCTACATACCGCCATCCTACAGTCTACACTCATACAATATGCTAATGACTCCACAGTCATCTGCTCTTCCAGCTCTATTTTTCACCTTCAACAAATCACCCAAGCTGCTTTCACACCCACTGAAAGCAGGCTTACTAACAATCAATTACCACTTAACCCCTCTAAAACACAACTTCTACTTTTCACTCCTAAAACTCTGTCCCTAAATAAAAGCCAATTTACTAGTCTTTCAAAGAACGACACCAAAATAGAACATGTTCCTCATACCAAACTTCTAGGTGTCATCAATGATAAACACCTTAAGTTTGACCTCCATATTCAAAACAGTATTACGAAAACACACCAGAAACATGTATTCTCTACCAGCACAAACATTTCCTTAACCCACCCACAAAACTCAGTCTGGCCTCCTCCTACCTTTTCCCTACTATCTTATATGGTGCCCCCGTTCTTACAAATTTACAAACTAACCTCAAAACTAAGCTCAAAACTTGCTACAATAAAGTTGCAAAATTTGCCACTAATGCACAATACTCCACACATAACTGCATACCCCTTTGCTCTCTCAATTGGCTTGAACTTTCCCAATATCTAACCTTCCTACAACTTAAAATGGCTCACAAGATCATTCATAAATCCTTGACCTGCCCAGCTCTCAATGCTGCCTTTCATACCTACACCTCCACTAGATCTCTTACGTCAGAAAATAAACATTTAGTTGTGCACCATCCCAGAATAGCTGCTGGTCAAAGTCTATACTCTTGCTCGATGACAAAAATCTGGAACACCCTCCTTTTGATTATCAGATCTGACCACATACCTTCAGCCTTTAAACACTTACTTAAGGAACATCTCTCCTACTTCTGGACCTGCTCCTGCTCAACCCCAGGTTGACAAGCCATTTATTAAATAAGTCACCTACCTCTTAGCTATCTTACAGTCAGTCTTCTCCTACTTGACTTTACTCTCTCCTCCCATCTTCACTCTTTAATTCCATCTCCCCTTTCTTCTTCAACTCCTATCTCACCCATTACCATTCTCTCAAATAATACCTCTTCATGTTTTCACACAGCTATCGTATGCTTCTTGGGTATTCCTGCCAGGAACTTTCCTGCATTTGGAATCTTAGTATTCTATACACTTTTGTACAAGATTTATTTATTTATTTGCATTTGTTAACCGGGTTGGTCCAGCTGGGTAAGAATTACCCTTTTTCAGTGGAAACCCGAGGGGAAAAGCCCCAAACAGACATACAAATACATACGAATAGAGACAAATTAACAATATTACAGGAAAACAATATTATGGGTACAATGGATAAGAAAAACAAACAACGAAAGTTTGAGAATACGAGTAAGGTAGGCCAGAGACATGCATGCAAAAGATTTATGAAAAGGTGTTCTGAGCAAGATCTCTGAATTAAGTTAAAGTAGGCAAAGAAATGATGATTTAGGTGTGGAGTTAGTAGTGTGGGAGTTTTAGGTGGGAGCATGTGAAGGACATTCCCATTTGGAGGAGAGATGGGAGAGAAGCATGGATTTGAAATTGTTGTGGTTAGGTATATTACATAGTGGTGTGGGGAGATTGTTCCATAGTTTGGCTATAGTGTGGGATAGTAGTAGTTTATTTGCCCTACAAACCTGATTTGTAATACTGTTTACATTGTTTTGCTAAAATGAAAAGACATTTTGTAATTATTATACCTCTTACATGTTGGAGCTTTTCTCCCCTGGCCTCAACTGAAAATGGGTTCTCTTTGGCCCAGTGGACTTTCTTGGTAAACAAATGTCAAATAAATAAACATGCTATTACAACTGTGATTTACCATCCTTTCTTTAAGCATGTTCTGACGGACCACCTATCAAACTTATGGATTTGCTCAAGCTATACCCCCGGTTGAACCATCAATCTTATCTACTTTTCTCCAATCCTATCTGTAGAGATTCTCTATCCATCACCACTTCATCACCTTCACTTGGCTATCCTACCCCTTTGCCACTTTGCATAACCTCTTCCTATCACCTCCTCCCTATTTATACTAATCTATCCTAACCTCTCTCTCTCCTCCTTTGCAGGTACAGTTAAACTAAACACACGACTTACTTATTAATACTGTGAATTGACAAAAGGATGCTCTCCAGAATTATATATAGTGTTTTACATTTTTTTTTCCTCCTTGTTCTCTTTCTAACTTATTTTGTTGTATCTTTATGGCTTACAATATTGCTGATTATTTTTGAAATGCATAATTTTCAACCGTTTTGTTTTCTATGTAATGTCTTTGAAAAATAATTCTGGGTTAAATGGAGCTTTTCTACCCACATCTCCTCTGAAAATAGGCTGTGTTGTGACCCAATTAGACTTTCCTGGTAAACACTTCAATAAATAAAATTAATAGCATAAAAACACTGGAAGCAACAGACCAAGGCTGCGAAGTAAAAGAATACAAAAATGTATTTCCACAACAAACAAACGGTGAGTGCTTTCGTGGACCAAGCCACTTCATCAGACAATGATAATAACTTAAAAGCTCCATTTATACCAGTTCATGACAATTAAGCAAGTGCAAAAATCGCCACCTACATTTAAAGCAACACAGCAAACAGCCATAAAAATTGCAACAGCATGTTACAAACACAGTATCATATGTAAAAAATATAACAGATAAATATTATTACAACAACCAAAGTGAATTCCTATACAAATAAAAATTAAAAATATAATCATTTAACCAAATCCCTGGCTATAATGTGGACTCCCTTTACTTGGTATTTAACTGAGATAATATCCATACATTCACAAATTTGATATACAAAAATTAGCCAGACAAGTCTATTGTCCTTATACTGATCACTCACACCGGAAGTTGCTTATAACACTGCATCTGATGTAAGCACAGTGAAATTTCAATCCTCTTCACTTTCTTGTTTGACCTTCATAGTCTCCAGTTTTAAGGTCCCGGATGCTGCCCTTTATAATGCCGTATAGTAACCCAACTCTTACATAAATGAACGTATATCGTTTATTAGTAAAAACCTGGTTATAGTAGACACGTACTGACGAGTGCGCGTAGCTTTAGGGATTGATGAAAAATAGTTGGGTTGCTGGATATTTTGAGACTGCCTCTCAGGCATTGTGTTGGTAACCAGTTTAGGAGGGTCTTAGAAGCCGAAGTTAGAAGAGCTAGTTCTTCAGATTGGACGGTTCCAGAAGTAGCACGTTTTGGTAGTGCTCTGTTGTCACGAGCTGCCGTGTGCTCCTGTTATTGACTTGCCTGTTGGGAGAAATTTTTTGTGGTCATGCAGACTGTCAGTGGATCCGTGTGTCGCTATTTGTTCCCAGGACACTGTAGCAGAAGCCCACTGGAGCTCTTAACTCTGCTTCGGAAGGTGAGGAGAAGGGGTGTCTGGGCTGTAGTCCAGAGTATGCGTCTCTTGTCACTTCTGGCCTTCTGTTTGTCTTCTAAAGTTAGTGCATTGTTGGGGTTATTAACATAAGGAGCAGACTTATAGAAAAATGGATGTTCGCGTCTGATGTTGGAGGTCCTATTTTGTAGTGTTTAGATAATGTCATCTTCAGTGAGCTCAGGGTGAGACAGTATTTCAGCTGCTGGTTTCTTACGTAATTGGTAGAGGTTTACTGTTATTCAAGTAAATCATTTTGGGATGCTTTGTAGTGGATTCAAAAGTTAGATTGTATGCTTGCTAAGGTCAGAAAAGCAGTCAACTGTTTTTTATAAGCTTGTAATTGTATTTTTATATCGTTTCGGAGTTGCTAGCGATTTCTATCATATCACTGGTGGCTGAAAATTGTCAGTAGTATTGTAGGCTTCTCGTTTATTTCATGTGTTTTACTGTCTGGTAGTTTATTGGCCTAGTTATTATGTCAGCGTGGTTTGCTTTTTGTCCAGTATCTCATCACGCGTTTTGTAAACTGCTGATCGAACTACAAGAAATGTTAAATTTTGTATTTAATGAAATGTGTTGGCATGCCGTTTTGTTTGCTTTTTTCTTTTTTTTAAATAGACTTTTTCACGTGTTCTTTACCTGAAAATGTAATGGGGAAAAAGTTGATGCTGCATTTGTGTGTACATAGTACCACGAGTAAAGTATATTGCAACACGTACAAATGTGTATAAAGAACTGGTAGAGCACTGTAACAATGGTGAAAAGTCAGTGTTGCACATTTAAGTGTAAGGCAGTTGATGCGGTGGGTTAAGGCTGTATGCTGTAGTCCTGTGGTACGGGGTTTGATTCCTTCATCCCTCATTTTGACTGTGTGACCTTGAGCAAGTCAATCATACATTACCTGTCTTGATAAGGGCATGTGTGTCTAGTGGGCTTACCTGGTTAACAAATAGCAGCTGTTCTGTAGAAGGAAAGCAAGCAATTTTAGTGTATATTCTGAAATGTTTAATAGGAGAAGAGAACTTGGTTACTGTCTTATACTGGTTCTGTGATATAGAATTCATAACCTTATTTATTCACTTGATTGTGGTTTTACTGTCTTATACTGGTTCTGTGATAAAGAATTCATAACCTTATTTATTCACTTTTGATTGTGGTTTGTTATTTTTTAGGAAATGCACGATAATTCGGTCATATGTCTGTGGTCTGTTTTTATTTTCTTAGGAAATGCAAGATAATTCAGTCATAAGTGCAGTTAGTTTTGCCAGTACTTAATTTTGTACCCCACTTTTTAAGAAGGGTAAAACAGGTTCATCCAGAATAACTGTATGGTTATCTATGCAGTTTTCCAGGTTTGATTTGGTGGATGTTGGTGTCACTTTCAGGGCTTGTTTATTGCAGAGGTGAGTTGGCATGGGGCTGGCAAATCTGAGTTGCTGTCACACTTTCTGGTCTCTAGTTCTGGTATTTATAGAGCAATTTAATCTGTGACTATACAGGAGATCTGAGATTATGGTTTCTATTGGCATGGAACACCTAGCAAAGCTTGCCCCCACAAGAGCAAATGGATGGTCTTTCCTGGTTACTGAGAGACTTTTAAGCCAACAGTTTTTCTCTGTTAGGAACATTCTTTACCTTTCCCGTTTGCTAATGGCTGGAAGGGGGCATTATCTGCAAGTTTTGTTAACCAAAAGGCCATGTTCCCAGTCTGGAAACTGGAGAGAGGCCGTAGTACTGAGCCAGGTGCATGCCACAGGTTACCCTTATTTTCCAAAGAGGAGCCTGCCCTTTTAAATATGTGGATTCTAGCTTTCAGCCTGTTGGTTATACACTACACACACAAATTTGCTTTTAAGGCATGTTATTTTTAATGACAACATGGAATATGGTGTCAGATACTTTGGTTTGATATAGATATGTTGTGTGAGCTAAATTGTGTAAGCAGATTCTCCCTTTGTCAAAGCCAAATTGTTGTGGGTCTAGCCTGTTAAGATATTTCATATTATAGCTTATGAGGTAATCGGATATGATGCGTTCCGTGGCTTTCCAAATCAAGCCCGTTACGCTAACGGGTCTGTAGTTTTCCGGATTGCTGATGGAGCTGCCGTTGTGCATGGGCATCCAAATCAAGCAGTTCACTTCAGGAACAAATTATGTAACTATGCTCAAGTTAAATAGTTCAAGAAGGGGTAATACAATGTTGTGCTGTTAGGCAACCAGATAAGTTATTGAGCCCCCTGAAGTTGTGTATTTGTGTTAAAGTGCACATTTGGTATGTGAGGTGTTGATAGTGGGAGGTGTAAGAGAATTGATTATTCATGTTAACAAAAAAGACAGTAAATTTGTCCGCTAGTATATTTTCTGTCCACTGGGTCTGAGTTGGTGATGCCATTTTGGCTAAGTTTAGAGTACTGTTTATTTGTTAGTTTACTACTCTAGCTGAAAAGGCACTTACTGTCAGTGGCTTCCAAAGCTAATTTGTTTGTAATGTTAACCTTATTAATATTTAGTTCCTTACTAATATTACAAGATCACTTCAGACAATATGGTAAAAATACCATAAGTCTAAAATTTTATTTTTGTTTTTAGTTTAGCTAGTAACTTCTCATTATATTTGGCTGTAGTAGGTGTGGACAGGTTTAGGCACTTGTGGGAGATGCAACTCCTTTGTATAAGTAGATGTCATTGTCTGGTCTTGTGATGGTTCAATGAATTTGGATAGTTCATCATAGCATTTAGGACATTTGTCTGTCTGGAGTTCTTGGAGTAATTATTGGCTACAGAGGTTTTAGGGATTTTGAAAGTAACAGTTTACATGTTGATGATCACACTTCTCCAGGGATGGAGAAGCTGGGGGGGGGGGGGGTCCATGAAGTGGCTGTCTTAGTTGATTAGGGCTAGGTGACTGTTATGTCCTGTAGTTGGCTTAACTATGTTTTGCCCCCCCCCCCTCCAAAAAGGATTTTGTATAAGTCTTAGAATCTTTGGGCATACCTGAGTTTGGAGGTATAAGCTCTCCTAGTTTAAAGATAGTTGAAATCTTCTGTGATGCCCCTGCAATGGCCCCAGTAATCAAGGAGCCTCAATCCTCACCACTAACACTAGTGAAAGATGTGCACATTAGGAAAATGACAAGTACACACATAGTAAAGTACAATTTCCCTTAAGAGCACACAGAGATCACTCTGTCTGGGGCTGGCTTCTCCAGATCTCCAGCTACAGGGTTAAGATCTCAGCCGAGTGGTAAAGCCAAAACATCCAGCACATTCTGTCCAACAAGTGCTTCGTGTCCCTGACCAAGTGGCTGACCCACACACCTTTGAGATTTTATCTATATGTAAACACACACACTCCTGGGGAAGGCTGGCCTGGGTTCACTAGCTCTGCCTCCTTCTGCCCAGACTTAAGGCCCTTCCCAAAGGGTGACCAATTATGCTGGGCAATGCTACCATTATCCAAATGGTGAGTCCAAGATTTGAAGGTTATTTAGGAGTAGCATGTACATGTTGCCAACTACATAAGCAAGTACTCTAAGAGCATCTCTAACAAACCAGCCACAATTAAAAGGTTTAATTATATTTAAGAGTAAGACAATACTCAACTCATTACAGTAACAGAGTTCAGAATCACAGGAAATATTTTATAACAACGTTGTTGGGCAGTCTCACAAATGCAGAAAACATCTAGACGTATCTTACTATATTCCATCTCTAAGAAATACTGTGATCCAAGTCTTACAGAGCAAACACAAGTGCTGGTGAGAGGATGTTGTCAGATACAAACTGGACAGACTTTCTGAGGTGGTTCTTAAAATGCACATTACTGCTGGGTTAGCTAGATGATCTCACTATTTGATAACTGCCTCTAGTTTCCAGGCTAAACAGATACCAACAGAATTTAACATGTTCCTGTTAAAAATAGTTCTCTCAGATGCACAGCTGCTAGGAAGCCACAGAGCAATACAAAAACGCTTCACATGGGAAACCTAGTAATTATCTCTGTCTCAAGACAATAGAAAGAAACCCCTAGCACTAGACATCTTGTCTTAGCTGAGATAACTAACTTTATAACACATTTTCTTAGTGTGCAAGTTAACTCTGTATATTCCAGTCTTTACCATCAACACTGCAGATTTGATCTGGGACACTCCCTCAGTCCAGTCCCATCTCTTTACCACATTCTGCCTAATAAACTCTTTTTCTGCACTTGGTTTTAGTCCTTTTTAATTTAATTGCATTTTTTAAACTGTTTGGTCTAATATTGCTGCATACTCAAGTGTGCTAGCTTGCACTGCATGTGATTTTTTTTTACTACTGTTTTTGCTACTTTTCTGAAAAAAAAAAACTAAGCCCGTTTCCTACCTTTCCTGTAACTAGTGTTCCAGATGAAGATTTGCTGTATCCAGGACTGTATGTAAGCTTCTGAGCCCCCAAGCCTTTCTGTGTTGGAGGGAAGCCTTCTAGCTTATCAGTGGGAGGGGTAAGGACTAGGTAACCTGTCCACCACATAAGGAGTGGTTCTGGCCCAGAAATTGTAGTTATTGGCCGTTTGGGCAATCTCCATCTCTCAGCTTTCTGATTTGAAAGCCTGCATTTGCACTTGTTTCTGTCCTGTAACTCGTCTAGTGCAGATACAGATTTTTAGTTTTTGCACTTAAATTTGCTTGTTCATGTTCCGCATTTGTTCAGAACTTGTAAGCACTAAATAAGCTACTAATTACTATAGCACTCTATCTTCCTCATTACCTAGAGGAAAACAGTTTTTGTACTTACTTTTCTCACTTGCTTAGAGAAAAACAGCTCTTGTACTCACATTCCTCACTTATCTAGAGTTTTTTTATTCAGGCATGTCCAAGGGTCAGCTCTCAGTGTTCTCTCCTGTCTATCTGATGAATCTGGGCATCTTGAGGCAATGTAGAAATTGCCTCATGTACACTGACAACCCTCTCTTCCTACCACCCAACACTACAACCTGTGAGAGATGCAGTTATCTAGCCACACTGGAGGTAAAGCTCTCTAACCAAGACTGAACTTGACAGTCATGAGGAGAAGGTAAACATTTGCACCACACACTCGTCATAGTCTCACTAAATCTACACCACCAAAATCCACACAGTAACACACACACACATTTGTGGAGGCTCTCCATAATAATCTGTTTCTGCAACAGAGACTTCCAAAGCAGAAACGTAAGCAACCTCCATCCCCCAACACAACCCAAATGACACCGCCCACACACTGTGCCACTCAACCACAGCCAATAAGGCAAAACAACGTACCCAACACAGTAGTCATAGGTGGCTGTATAGTCAGGCACACTGATGTCCCACTCACCAGGCTAGACAAGGTTACTGTCAGCTGCCTGTCGGGTGCCAGGATCCGCCACATAACCCACGCACTCGGGTCACTCCACACCAAGTACAAATGACTCTGTCATTGTCCATGTTGGTGTGAATGACCTGAAACGTACCTTCTTGGACTATATGAAGAGACATGGAAGAGCTCTCCGATCTTGTAGCCCAGGCAGGTATGACCCTAGCCCTGAGTAGCATTCTGCCATCGCCCAGAATGATACCGCAGTACAAGGACAAAATGATCGACTTAAACAATTGGTTAAGCTTCTGGTGTCATTCTAAGGGGATCCAGTATCTGTCTGCTTGGGATGACATGGTCGACAGATGACTATGCTTTGCCACAGATGGCCTGCCCTTGGGATTCCGGATACTGGCTAAGGCTCTTGCTGCCCTCTATAGTGCCTTTTTAGGCGGGTTCAAATAACAAATTCATCACCATAACAGGAACAGGCAAACGAAAACTGAAGGGTAATGCTACTCGATGCTAGAAGTCTAAATCTCAAAATGCACTCACTCGAGGCACTCCTTAAAATGAAGAACTTCGATATCTGTGCAGTGACTGAGACCTGGTTCAAGGCTCCAGAGAGCACCCCTGCACTACCAGGCTATAACTCATACCACACTATTCAGCGATGTAACCTGGACCGAAACACCAAAGGCGGAGCTGTGTCCATATTCATTAAGGATATCCACATCTCCAGGCTAGTTACTCAGCATAATGCATCAGAGGTTACCCAAGTGCAACTAACTCTGGGCAAAACTGCAATCCAAGTTGTAGCTTGCTACAGATCCCTCACCATGCCCCAGGATTCCCACTCTTTTCTTAATGTACTGGAAAATATTAGGGTTCAACCAAACACCCTAATAATGGGCAACTTAACTACCCCACCATTAACTGGGAAAACTACTTGTGTACCAACTACTTAGCTCAACGCTTTCTGGAATTCATAAACTCCAATGCCCTAGATCAGCTTATCCACACCCCCACCAGGGGCAACAATATCCTAACCTAGTCATTACCAGCATGAGTGACCGGTGTTCCACACCTGAAGTCAACTCCTCATTGGTCCGATCCGACCATAAGCTTATCATCCTTGATATCCACATCCCACCCCCCATTAAGGAAACCACAGTAAAAAAATTTCTCCAAAGCCAACGTCATGCTTCTTAAGACAGAAGTGGTGGACATCATGACACCCATGCAGATGGACAATACAGTTACAACTGCTGAATCCTACACAAATGCACTCTATAAGCACTTGCACAAGTGCATGGATCGTGCTATCCCAAACAGTACCAAGACACTATCCTCCAAAAAAAGGAAGCCAATCTGGTGGTCTCCTGCCATAAACTGTACAACAGATAGAAGAAACTGTTGCAAAAGAGTAAAATCCCATGAGTGGAGAAGCTTCCCTGGTCCGCCTCAGTAGGAAGCTGAGATCCCTTATAAGATCCTCCAAAGCTAGCTACAAAAACAAAATCGCCACTAAATCCTAGGACAACCACAAAGCATTCTATAGCTATGTCAAGAATCTAGATGGCAACACCCAGATCTGCTCTGAGTTGCAGCACAAAGGCACGAAAATTACAGAACCGACTGATATTGCCAACGTACTGGCATATCGGTTCAGTGCTAACTTTACCCCGCTCTCACCCCCTAAAGGGCCCATATCTATACAGGAAGAATGCAGAGTCCCTGTAATCACAACTACGTAGATAAAAAGCTGCACTCTAAAGCCAAAAACACAGCATCCATGGTACTGGATAACATCCCAGGCTGTGTTTTACATGAACTTCAGAACGAACTGGCTCCCCACTTAAGCACCATGTTCAATAATAGCCTCACATCAGGCTTTGTGCCCACTGAATGGCACACAGCAACAGTTATCCCACTCCATAAAGGGGGAGCCACCACTGATCCTGGGAACTATTGACCTATTAGCCTGACGAACTTGGTCTGCAAGGCCATGGAACGTATCATCATGGAACTCCTAAACAAAGACATTGGTAACCTCCAAACTCTGGATCCCACCCAGTTCGGGTTTGTGGAAGGCAGATCATGCCTCCTGAACCTGATCGATGTCATTTAGGCAGTCACCAAAGCCGTGGATGAGGGTAAGGTGGTTCACACAGCCAATCTTGACCTCGCCAAGGCTTTTGACACCATCCCCCATTCTGGAATTATAGCTAAACTCACTAAATTAGGTATAAATCCCTACGTCACAAGATGGGTTGCCAACTGGCTCACTGACTGAACCCACACTATAAAAGTTGCAGACTCCAAATCTGACCTCAAGGCAGTGACAAGTGGAGTGTCACAGGGTTCTGTCCTAGGACCTCTCCTGTTTGGTATCTACTTTGACGTACAGGCTAACACTGAAGGCCTCTGGCTGATGAAGTTCGCAGTTGACTGCAAACTAGGAAACATAGTAAAGTCCCCAAATGATGTGGACGTCCTACAGAAGGGCCTCACTAAGATAGATGCCTGGTGTCAGAGTCATGGCCTCAAGCTCAATACCAAAAAATGCAAGGTCATCCCCTTTGGTAAAAACTCTGTACACATGAACTACCACATAGACAGCAATCTACTTAACACCGAATGCGTGATGAGAGATCTTGTGACCCCAGGTGGACAGTAGTCTCTCCTTTGATAGTCATCACCACAGTAATCAGGAAGTCCTTCAACGTGGCACACCTCATCATAAAAGGTTTCTCATCCAGGAAAAGAGGTCATTGTTCCCCTCTACTAGTCACTCATTGTACCCATTATAAAGTACAATGCCACTTTTGGAATGTACCTCACAAGACATCTGCAGCAACTGCAAAGGCCACAGAAGTACCTCAGAGGATTACTGGCCTCAAACAAATGCCCTGCACTGACTGCCTCAAACTCCAGCATTACTCCGTAGCATATTGCCTACTCAGAGGTGATCTCTGCCCAACATATAAAGCTATGTCAAACCCAGAGCTGTTGGGCATGCTACACCTAAAGAAATCCCAATCCCTCCAAGCTACATGCTCTAGGGACCTAAACCTTGTCACCACAATAAACAGGGCATGCTGGAGCGATAGATTCATGTCCCAGAGACTTCCTATACTCTGGAACAAGCTACCCATCTATGTCTAGCAAAGTTCTTCATTAGCACTCTTCAAGAAAAATCTTCAGTGGATGGGAAATAGGAAATACACCCGGGGGATCATTTCTGTCTCTGCTGGACAGTGGCACAGGAAATTACTTTCTTGGGTGGCGTAAGCTGTGGTACTTTGCTGGCTAGGCTTACGTAGGCCCTTGGGCCGATAGCCTAGTACCTACCTATGAACACATTTGCATAGGCATGTAGTATATACACATGTCTGCCCTTTTCCAGCAGGGTGCACTATGGTTATATTCTTGAAGCTCCGTACAGAACATAACGTTTTCTTACATTTGTAAGACAAGAATACAAATCCATTTTACTATTCAATGACAGAGAATTATTTACAGAATTCTGGCTGGGCTGTTGGCCTTCACATCTTCTGTTATGAAGTATTTCAGTATCCTTTACCAAAAATAACATTTTTGAGTCCTGTCGTTAGGCAACAGGAAGATGTGTATTGGGCTATAGATTTACTTTGTTCTGGGCAAATTAGAGTTAAATAAGTGTATTCTGGGTTTCCAGGAATGTGTAGTGGTGCTAAAAGTCCTATGCGAGTATTGAAACACTCTCACAGTTTCCATCGGGTCAAAATGTTTAGTAGGTGTAAAAACTAAGGTATGCAGTGTACGCTGTCTTTCATTGTAACTGTTTCATTCAGATCAGGTAACCTGTGTGTGGTGTGTAAATAGCACTGTTTGTACTGGATAATCTCATGAATTATTTTGACTGGTGGTGTATTGGTGGTGTATTGTGCCTATCAGTGTAATGCCATGTTCTGATACCTTCTTCAAGACAGCTGTATATTTACACTGCGTTACTGTGATTCTCTATCTGTATGCTTTCTGATATAACTACTTTGAGCTTACATGCATATACTATATCACTGTCCTCTCATAGTTGCCTAGTATAGTACTAGGCTATCTGCCCTGGGGCATTTGTAAGCCTAGCCATAGTGATGTGGCTTTTGCTACCCCATGAAATGGTACAAAAATGTACAGCATAAATTTAGAATACTGTGCCTCTGTCTGTCTAGTAGTGACACATTGAAGGTCCCCTTATATAATAGAATTAGTTTACTGTGCCCCTGTCTAGCAGTGATACAGATGTGACCCCTGGGGTAAACTTACAATCTCCCATCCACTCATCAAGATTTCTCTTGAAAAGAGTCAGTGAGGGGCTCTGCCTAATACGAACTGGGATCCTGTTCCAAAGCATGGGAAGCCTCTGGGTTATCAATCTATCCCTCCAGCATGTCCTATTCATACTTGTGCCGAGTTTTAAGTCTTTAGCTCTCGTGGTCCTGATGGATTTGGATTTTTTGAGGTGGAGCATGTCCATCAGATCCTGATTGGACATGGCCTTGTACGTCAGGCAGAGATCACCTCTGAGCAGGCGGTATGCTACTGAATAGAGCTAAAGTTTCTTTAGTCTGCAGAATAAGACATATGTTGGAGACCCTTGATTCTCTTGGTGAGGTACTTTTGTGGTCTCTCCAGCTGTTGCAAATGTCGGGTGAGGTACATACCAAATGGGGCATTGTACTCAATCATGGGTCTGATGAGGGAGGAATATAGGGGTACAATGACATCCTTGGATCTGGATGCGAATCCCTTCATGATTAGGTGTGCAAGGTAGAATGTTTTTCTAACCACTTTGGCAACGTGGGTGTCAAATAAGAGGTCGCTGTCAACTTGGGTCCCTAGTTCTCTGATTACTTTTTCCATACTCAGTGGGTTGCTGTCTGTGTGATAATTTGTGGGTACTTTGTTTTTCCCCAAAGGGGATGACTATACATCTTTTGGCATTTAGTTTAAGGCCGTGACTCCGGCACCAGTTGTCCGTTTCTGTGTGGCTTTTTTGTAGGATGTGTGTCTGCTGGTGTATCTACTATGGCGCCAAGTTTGCAGTCATCTGCGAACTTTGTCAGCCACAGCCCTCCCATGTTTGCTTTAACATCTGAGAAATAAATGCCGAACAAGAGGGGTCCCAGGACAGATCCCTGTGGGACACCACTTGTGACTGGCTTTGAGTCTGACATTGCTCCAGCGATTTTAACTTTATGGGTTCTGTCCTTTAGCCAGTTTGCAACCCATCTAGTGACATAAGGGTTTACTTTTAAGCTGTTGAGCTTGTCTATGATGCCTGAGTGGGGTATTGTGTCGAAGGCCTTAGCCAAGTCCAGGTATGCTGTATGGACTGCTTTGCCCTCATCAATGGCTCTAGTGACTGTTTCGAAAAAGTCAACCAGGTTTAAAAGGCAGGATCTGCCCTTTACAAAGCCGAACTGGGTGGGGTCAAGTGTAGGTCCCCTATGTCTCTGTTTATGAGTTCCATAATGATTCTTTCCATAGCTTTGCAGACCAGGCTGGTTAAGCTTATGGGGTGGTAGTTTCCAGGGTCTGTAGAGGCACCCCCCCTTGTGGAGTGGGACCACTGTTGCTGTACGCCAGTGTTCAGGTACATATCCCGAAGTAAGGCTAAGGTTAAATAGCATTTTTATGTGTGGGTTTAGCTCCTCTTGGAGTTCACGTAACACGCAACCCGGGATACCGTCGGGTCCCATTGATGCTGCCCATATTTCCCCTGTATTCTTTGGTTCCGACTGTTTTTATATTTCTCCTCTGTATTCTTCTGGCTTATTGTGGTCCTTCTTTCCATCTCTTTTGTATAATAAGTTTTAACTTTTTTGTCAAACTCTAAGCTGTAAAATAATATTTTTTTCTTTTCAGAGCCTGCGGTCACTGCATCTGATCTCGATATTGCAGGGGTTCTGTTAGAAAGCCCTATGCCTACAAGCTTATGGGGATTTTAGTCGTTTCATGAAAGTATATTTATCATGAAGAACTTTGCTGCTGATTAACTTTAATCAGTTAAATATATGCCTGCTCCCTTGTTCAAAGGCCCTGTGAAATAGGAGGACACCTTCCTATGTGGCCTGTGAAATAGGAGGACACCTTTCTATGTGGCCACTGTCTCCTTTTGCTTGACCAGTAGACTGTACTGCATATGCCTGGTATTCTGTCATGGGGAAATGACAGATGACCTGTTTTTATTTGCATCTCCTTTTATTGCTTTATTTTGGCTATGAAGTGATTGCTCTCTGTTGTAAATTGACCTGAATTTGAGGACTACATGCCCGGACTACCCAACATAAGTCTGATGTTCTCACTGTAACTGAAACTTGGCTTAAACCCAGCATAACTGAAACTGAAGTTATAACTCCTGGCTATAATATCCATAATGACTTTATAAAGAATAAAGGAGGTGGTATTGTTTTAGCATTTCCCAATACCTACCTCATTTCCCCTAGCAAACCAACAACAAAGTTCGGTAGAGCTTCTTATTGCTTTTATCAGAATAAACAATTGTAAACAAATGTACATTGTCCTTTATATTCCTACTGGCAGCAATGTAGCTAATACTGGAAGATATTCTACAAAGGATATCCTTAACATTTCCACAAGAAAAAAAAATACTAGGTGATGTGAATGTCAATTGGTTGGATATAAATTGTATCTCTCCTACATCTAGTATGAACTTGTATGGTTGCACAGCCCCACACATTATAGCAAGACATCTAATTCTCTATTAGACTGGGTTGTGGTATCAGACCCTAGCAAATACTCCACCACAAATAGTGCCACTCTTTCAGTGTCTCCCACCAGTTTATATGACTAGACATCTCAAACATCCAGTTAAACAGCATTTTTTATAAAACACTTGAACATTTCTGGGTTAACCTTTGAAAGATTATTACTACAGTATTATCTGTCAACAGGAACTTAAAAATCCGCCTCTTGGACTATTCTGTAATTGAATTCAGTACAACTTTCTAAATATCCAAAACCTTGCACCCCCTAGAAGGAAGAGACTGAAAAATAATGCAGTTTGCTATCCAAAAAGTGTAGAATGCTAATGCAAGGTAGAGAAAAAGCATGGAAAGAATGGCAAAAATATAAAACCTCCATCTTAAACTTCAACACGCTTTGCAATCATACTAAACAAAAAATACTGCAATAACTTTCAGAATACTAAACGCAACCTTTAAATAATTTGGAAATCTATTATTTTTGCATCCCAGCCTAAAATTCTACCCAAATCTCTCTCTCCTAAATAACTCGCCACTCGAAATTGCAAAAAGTTCAACTCTTATTTTATAGATGGTATACAGTATCTAAGGATTGTTCGACATCTAATCCCAACCTTGCCCAACAGACACACACCGCCACATCCACTTTCACCCCTCTGTCCACATGCTATAAAACTATTCTTGCACTTAAACTGTGCTGTTCTTCAACAGATGACCTTACAAGCAAGTACTTGGATAGCAGCTTATCCTGTCCAAGTCCTTATAAATAGGTCAATCCAATTGCTAGTGCTTGCGGTACTGTCGCCTGTGGAACACTGTCCATCTATTCTTCCCAACTCAGCCTGCCCCCCCCCCCTTGACAAGCTTGCATCACTAGGAGACTTCTGCTCATATCCACCTGAAATCACTAGCAGTCAAACTCTATTTTTCTATACAAGAAATAAAGTACTAACCTGCAAAGGAAAACGGGTTGTTTTTACTCTTATTTTTTTTTTTTTTTGTCTGGGAAATAGGTATTCAGTATACCGCACACACGGGGGTCTGTAGCACTGGCAAAAACGTATTAGGCTCCCCCTGTAAATTTTTGCAACCAAAGTTAAGGTAATTGTAAGGAAACTGCAACTTACTGTAACCCATTTACTTGTATTGCTATTCTGTCCTGACCAAAACACAGATTCGCTGCAGTCTCGTGGTCTGGCTGGGCCTTGCTCAGTTTGCCTCGCTGTGTTCAGCTCACTCCGCTCCCCTACCCTGCCCCCATATCCCACCCACTCCCAATATACCCACCTTTATTTCTTACCCTTCAACTGACACACACTCCTCCAGTCACCTACCCATAATTACTAACTCCAACCACACACCCTGTTTGGCTCCCTTCCTAAAACACACATTCAGTTACAAGTAGCCTCACCCACCTCTCAACTCTAATACTGCATATAGTCGGGTCACTTCTTCATACAATATGCAAATCACACTAGGAACTCTCTTGCTAGCTCTCAGCCCTAACCTACACCACATCCATACATACCAACATCACTGGACTACAATACATACCATACAACACATACTGCCTCACTGTCATAAATACACACAAACTTCACTATAAGCTCCACTTTATTCAACAGTAGCATAGTACTACACATACACAGGACCTATATGCCAAGATGTTACACTAGAAAAGTATTAGATGCAATATTGCAATAATTCACACAAACATATTACTTATTGCAAAGAAACTTATCTCAGGAGACGTACATCCTAACCCAGGACCAATCAAAACCATACTCTCAAACAGGCATCTGACTACTGATCTTAACATCAACACCAGGAGCATATCCAGTAAGCTACCTGACCTACATGTATTCATAACCCACTATTCCCCTGACATCATCATCATCTTTCGGCTGTTCCCGTTAGGGGTCACCACAGCGGATCAGTTTCCATTTCTTCTTGTCCTCTGCATCATGCTCTTTCACACCAATCGCCTGCATGTCATCTCTCACCACATCCATAAACCTCATCTTAGGCCTTCCTCTTTTCCTCTTACCTGGTAGCTCCATCCTTAGCATCCTTTTCCCAATATTCCCAGCATCTCTCTTCAGCACATGTCCAAACCAACACAATCTTGCCTCTCTCGCTTTGTCTCCAAACTGTCCAATGTGAGCTGACCCTCTAATATACGGATTCCTAATCCTGTCCATCCTAGTCACACCCAGTGCAAATCTTAACATTTTTAACTCTGCCACATCCAGCTCTGACTCCTGCCTTTTCGACACTGCTACCGTCTCCAACCCATATAACCTAGCTGGTCTCACTACCCTCTTGTAGAACTTCCCTTTCACTCTTATTGGTACCAGTCTGTCATAAATCACTCCTGACACTCTTCTCCACCCACTCCACCCATTCCACCCTGCCTGTACTCTCCATCTCTCTTCCACACTCACCATTACTCTGAGCTGTTGATCCCAAGTACTTAAACAAATCCAACTTTACCAACTCTACTCCCTGCATCCTCACCATTCCTCTACCCTCCCTCTCATTTACACACACACATTCTGTTTTAGCCCTACTGACCTTCATTCCTCTCCTGTCTAAAGCATATCTCCACCTCTCCAGGGTCTCCTCAACCTGGTCCCTACTCTCACTATATATCACAATGTCATCTGCAAACATCATAGTCCACAGGGCCTCCTGCCTAATCTCATCTGTCAACCTGTCCATCACCACTGCAAATAAGAAAGGGCTCAGAGCTGATCCTTGATGCAATCCCACCTTCACCTTAAAACGTATTTGTCACTCCCACCGCAGTCCTCACCACTGTCACACTACCCTTGTACATATCCTGTACCACTCTTACATACTTCTCTGCCACTCCCGACTTCCTCATACAATACCACAACTCCTCTCTAGGCATCCTGTCATATGCTTTCTCCAAGTCCACAAAGACACAATGCAACTCCTTCTGACCTTCTCTGTATTTCTCCAACAACACTCTCCGAGCAAATATTGCATCTGTAGTGCTCTTTCCTGGCATGAAACCATACTGCTGATCACTAATAATCACCTCCCTTCTTAACCTAGCTTCCACTACTTTCCCATAACTTCAAGCTGTGACTGATCAATTTTATCCCTCTGAGTTACTGCAGCTCTGCTAATCACCCTTATTCTTAAAGATAGGTACCAAAACACTTTTTCTCCACTCCTCAGGCATCCTCTGACTTTCCAAAATTTCATTAAACAATCTGGTTAAAAATTCCACTGCCATTTCTCCTAAGCAACCTCCATGCTTCCACTGGTATGTCATCTGGCCAACAGCCTTTCCATTCTTCATCCTCTTCATAGCTGTCCTTATTTCCTCCTTGCTAATCTGCTTCACTTCCTGATTCACTATCCCCACATCATCCAACCTTCTCTCTCTCTCTCTCTCTCTCTCTCTCATTCCCTTCATTCATCAGCCCTTCAAAGTACTCTTTCCATCTACTCAACACACTCTCCTCACTTGTGAGTACGTTTCCCTCACTGTCCTTTATCACCCTTAACTGCTGCACATCTTTCCCAGCTTTGTCCCTCTGTCTAGCCAATCTGTACAGGTCCTTTTCTCCCTCTTTAGTGTCCAATCTCTCATACAACTCTATGCCTTATCGTTGGCCTTCACCACCTCTCTCTTGCCATGCGCCTCATCTCCTTGTACTCATGTCTACTTTCATCTCTGACGGTCCCGCTTCTTCTTCGCCAGCCTCTTCCTCTGTATACTCTCCTGTACTTCCTCATTCCACCACCATGTCTCCTTGTCCTCCTTCCTCTGTCCAGATGTCACACCAAGCACCTTCCTAGCTAGTCTCCCTTACTAGCTCTGCTGTAGTTAACCAGCTATTCGGTAACTCTTCATTGCCTCCCAGTGCCTGTCTTAACTCTTCCCTGAACTCCACCTCACAATCACCCTTTAACTTCCACCATTTAATCCTTGGCACTGCTTTCACACTCCTCCTCCGCTTCTTGATCACCATCATCCTACAGACCACCATTCTATGCTGCTTAACTACACTTTCCCCGGTCACCACTTTACAGTCTCCAACCTCCTTCAGACTGGCCTTCCTACATGGGATATAATCCACCTGTGTGCATCTTCCTCCACTCTTGTACGTCACCCTATGCTCCTCCCTCTTCTTAAAATATGTATTCACCACAGCCATGTCCATCCTTTTCGCAGAATCCACAATCTGACCACCTGCATTCCTCTCCTTCACACCATACCTACCCATCACTTCCTCATCCCCTCTGTTCACTTCACCAACATGCCCATTGAAGTCCACTCCAATCACTAGTCTCTCACCCTTAGGTACACTCACCACCACTCCATCCAACTCGCTCCAAAATTTTTCTCTCTCCTCCCATCACACACCCAACTTGTGGAGCATATGCACGAACAACATTCATCATTACACCATCAATTTCAAGCTTCATAAACATCACTCTATCAGACACTCTCTTAACCTCCAAAACACTCTTGGCATACTGTTCCGTTAGGATAACCCCTACCCCATTTCTTCTGCCATCCACACCATGATGGAACAATTTGAACCCGCCTCCTATACACCTGGACTTATTTCCCTTCCATCTGGTCTCTTGCACGTGCAATATATCAACCTTCCTTCTCTCCATCATATCAGCTAGCTCTCTCCCTATTACCAGTCATACTGGCAACATTCAAAGTTCCTACCCTCATTACTACACTCCTAACCTTCCTCCTCTCTTTCTGCCTTTGGGCATGCCTTCCCCCTCCTCTTCTTCTTTGGCCAACAGTAGCCCAATTTCCGCCAGCACCCTGTCATATGCTTTCTCCAAGTCCACAAAGACACAATGCAACTCCTTCTGACCTTGAAGAAATCTCCCCCAAGGTTATAATATCCCAAGTCAGGATAGAGTAGGCAGAAAGGGTGGTGGGGTCGCAATTCTCTAAGAACACACTAAACGTCCAACCTCCACCCTCCACAAATCCCTCTACCTAAATATTGTAATAGGTTCATACTAGGCTATCTGCCCTAGGGCATTTATAAGCCTAGCCAGAGTGTGTATGGCTTTCGCCACCCATTTTAAATTAATTTTGCTATGCCCTTTTTCGAGGTTAGTATACTGTGCTTCTGTCCAACAGTGAGACAGAAGTGATACCTGGGGTAAACCTACGATCTCCCATCCACTCATCAAGATTCCTCTTTAAGAGAGACAATGAGGGACTCTGCCTAACCTGGACTGGGATTTTATTCCATAGTGAAGGGAGCCTCTGGGTTATGAATCTGTCCCTCCAGCATGTCCTATTTATTTCAGTGCTGAGGTTCAAGTCCCTCGAGCGCGTAGCTCGATGGGATTTGGATTTTCTGAGGTGCAGCATGTCCATTAATTCCGGGTTGGACATGGCTTTATACGTCAGGCACAGATCGCCTCTGAGCAGGCGGTATGCCACTGAGTAGAGCTGGAGTTTCTTTAACCGGCAGCATACGGCATCTGTTTGAGCCCCTTGATCCTCTTGGTGAGGTACTTTTGGGGTCTTTCCAGTTGCTGCAGGTGTCTGGTAAGGTACATCCCAAAAGGGGCATTGTACTCAATTATGGGCCTGATGAGGGATGAGTAAAGAGGCACGATGACCTCCCCTGATCTAGATGTGAATCCCTTCATGATTACGTGGGCTATATAAAATGTTTTTCTAACCACTTTGGCCACGTGGTTGTCAAATGAGAGATTGCTATCAACTTGGGTCCCCAGGTCCCTAATTATTTCTTCTGTACTTAACGGATTACCACCTATGTGGTAATTTGTGGGCACTTTGTTTTTGCCAAAGGGGATGACTATACACTTTTTGGCGTTTAGCTTGAGGCCATGGCTCTGTCGCCAGTTGTCTGTTTCTATGAGGCCCTTTTGGAGGATGCTTGTGTCAGCTGGAGAGTCTATTATGGTGCCCAGTTTGCAGTCATCTGCGAACTTGGTCAGCCACAGTCCTTCCATGTTGGCCTGTACCTCCGAGAAATATATACCGAACAAGAGAGGTGATGATGAAAACCCTAAGCTCAGTCTTGCATATAAACAACGCACTAAAAAATCAACTTTCTTTGCTGCTATATTCCTCCAAGTAATTCTTCTCCCATAATAGAGGAAATCTTACACTGGGCTAGCATTAATCTCCCACAAGAAACTATCCTACTTGGTGACCTAAACACAGACTGGTCAGCCTGTAACTCTAAACCCCACTAACTATATTAATCTCTTCAGATTTGATAAACTCATTCAAGAACCCAATAGAGTAGATAAAAAAATCCCAAAAACAATCTATCCTATTGGGCACTAATCGGTTGCCCCAAACAAAACTACCAGGCAGGCTGTCTTCCAGATAGTCTGTGACCACCTTCCCACATTCCTCCTACACAAACGCACCAACATTCCCAAGCCCATAATTTATATACAAATCTGAGATGACTGCAACCTAAACCCTCAAGATCTTAATACTATTTTAAAAAATGCAACTGGGAACCACTACTAACCCTAGGATTAGACCAGGCGGTCAGCTACTTCAATAATAATTTTACCAATGTCCTCATTAGAGTAGCTCCGATCAGAAAAGTTAGAATTAAGACTATGCATCACTGCTAATTAGGGACACTAGCCCTACTAAAGTTCAGACATGAGGCTTGGAAAATCTGGGAGAGAGATACTACCCTAGCCAAACAAACCTACATTCAACTCGGAAATCAAGTCAAGAAACAAACCAAACCCGTTCCTGACTTTCCAAAGCAAATACTCAAACAATCCTCAAAAATTTTGGCAGCCCATTAACTCTTTACTAAAACCAGGCAAAACTACCACTCCAGCTCCCAACTCCACCAATAATAGCAACGGCATAGCCTCTCAATTTAATCTAAATTTCATAGAATCCATTCTGACATTATCCACCCAATTATCCGAAGACAGCCCTAATCAAACCCTATCTAAATGTCCAGATAACATTCCTTCCTTTACCCTCTCACCTGTTCAAGCTCTCCAATTAAAACGATACTTGTATATTATCACAACCAGATTTTCGCAGTTGCAAAAAAAAAAATCTGGTTGTGATTAATAGGATACCTGCACACATACATCTGCAGGAAACGGTTGAAACGGTTATTGTAAGTTAGTACTGGGGGGAAAAACACATTACTTTTAGCAGCCCAAACAGTTTAACAAATCCTCCTCTTGTTTTCCTGTTTTGCATGCCATACAGATGCCTCAGATCTGGAGTCCTGCTTTCTGCTGCTGTAAATGATTCTGAGTGGTACATTGTCATCAGTTTTACACACAGCTTTCCCGTCCCAGGAGGATTTGTGTTGTGCTTCTGAAAATGATCAAAACGTGTGGGAAAACTCATGTAAACCTACCAATTTGTCTGTTTATTTTACAGCAAGAAACAGGAGTGCAGACTTGAGGGTAATATCGGAAGCATGACTCGCTCGCAACATCGTTGCGAAAAAACAACGCCAGTAAGCATGTTCGTCGCCACAAATACAGGCATAGCTTTCTTATTTTTCTTAAACTACAGCTAGGGAACAGTGTTCTGTTCATCCCAGTCCTACAAAATGGAAATGACCAAACTAGTTACAAGCCACTGAATGCTTTACACATTCGATGAGGTAACAAATCTGGTTGCGATAATACGCAAGTACCTAACAAAAACTCTTCCTAAAATTGAAGCCTACAACCCTCGCAGCCGATAGTTTGCCTGCTAACTTCCTAAAAATAGCCGCTGATTCCATATCTTATCTGGTCTCAATCCTTATTCACCGCTCCATACAGGAAGCCTATATCACTCATCTTTGGAAGGTTTCCTATATCATTCCTCTCCATAAGGGTTGCAACACCTACAACTTCTCATATTATCATCCCATAGCATAGCTGTACTATCTCCACTATCAGTTACTTGAGAAATGTATTCATTCTCAATGTATACAATTCCTAAGCTCGCACAAACTCCTATCTGCCACACAGCATGGGTTTCGTCCATACCGTAGTACAACTATTGTCCTCCTCTCTTTTACTAACTTGGTTAATCAACGCAGAAATGAAAATAACTTTGTATCAGCTGTATTTTAAATCTCTCCAAAACTTTTGATATGGTCTCACTCCCTTCTACTTGATACTCTAGCCTCACTCTCCTTTGCCCCCTCTACTGTGGCCTGGTTCAAGAGTTGTCTATTAGACAGACCACAATCTGTCCAATGGCAAGGCATGCTATCTCCCTTACTTCCTACTAGCATATAGGTGTACCACAAGGCTCAATACTGGGACCACTTCTTTTTTTTTTCTGTTTTCACAAACAATTTGTATACCTCCACCCAACATAGCACACTTGTCCAGTATGCAAACAATTCAACTGTAATCTGCTCTGCCCCTTCCCTTACCACTCTACAACTCACTCGGTGATCCTTTAGCTCCGTGGAGAGATGCATTACTGATGTCCAACTCATCCTAAACCCCAACAAGACTAAACTGCTACTATTCACCCCCAATAAACCAGATTATACAATTCTTCCTCTAAAACGTGCACGCTGATTGGCCAGCCCAACCAGCGTGCCCATTGTAAATCCTTCAATATACTAACGGAAAAAGGTCCGGTCGCCCGGACTTTTTCCGTTAGTATAAAACACTGTTTCGCTATGTTAAAAGAGTTTAACATAGCGACACAAGTTTAAAAAAAGCAATGCAGATCTCCGTTGCTTTTTTTAAAGCTGTCTCGCTATGTTAAACTCCTTTAACATAGCGACCCAGTGTGTAAAAAGCAACGGAGATCTTGCGATCTCCGTTGCTTTTTTTTAAACCTGTCTCGCTATGTTAAATGGGTTTAACATAGCGAGACAGCTTTAAAATAAGTAACTGAGATCTCCGTTGTATATTTTAAAGCTGTCTCGCTATGTTAAACCCATTTAACATAGCGGAACAGTAAAAAGCAACGGAGATCATGCGTTCTCCGTTGCTTTTGCCCACAGCTCTGATGTACTGTGTTGGCATGCGCAGTACATCAGAACTGCCGCGGAATACCAGACAGCTGCGGAAGGGCAGCAAAGAGGCATTATACAATGCCATTATTTAACAAAAGTAATTATTTCTTTTCTTAAATGTCATTGTATAATAGCAATAACCCACGCCTGGGTGTGGGTAATGCGGGATTTAACCACGGTTGTCTGTTTGGTCCCTCGGGCTTCGCCCTCGGGACCAAACCACGCCAACCATGGTTAAATCCCGCATTACCCACACCCAGGCGTGGGTTATTGCTATAATCTACCCCTCTATCTTGTACCATCATTTCCAAAACTGGCATTATCATAGCTCCTTCCACCCCTACTAAACTCCTCGGTGTGGAAATTGATGACCTCTTCTTTGATGTCCATATTTCTGAAACCATCACAGAAGTACACACAAAAAAAAAAAAAAAAAAAAGAACCCTTTACAGGCTCAATTTCTCACATCAGGCAAGAATCACTTTAGCCCAGACTTGCCTGTTGTCCACCCTAATGTATGCAGCACTAATTCTCACCATGACCAGAAAATCTGATCTTGAGAAACTTGTCATGCTACAGTAAGATTGCCAAGTTTGCTAACAACTTCTCCTTCAGAACCCATCACTGTCCGGTGCTAAGGGAACTACAATGGCTAGAACTTCCTCAACTACTCCGTTACCACCAACTAGTCATTACCTATAACATCCTGACAAAATCCCAGCCCTTAGTCAACTTCTCAATTAATACAAAGCTAAGTCTGCTCCTCTTTTCCACTGACAAAGCACTACTCTGCATCTCCAGGGCTAATAGTAACACAGGGAAAGCACTTTTCTCTCACTAGAACCTGGAATAGCTTCCACTCTTCACTGACTTTTGCATCCACCACCACACATTTCAAAACAGTCAAGTCACATCTAATGAACACCTGGCTATGTCCATGTATTAATTTAAACGTTCTGTTCTCTCTTCTCATACCTTCTTTCCTAATTTACCTACTGTAAACATACTCCTGTACTACAACTCTAATCACTTAACTTTACCTTGATATTATTGATGATGAACCATGTTCTTTATTACATTCGTTACATGTATGGATACCTGTCTTATGTCACTAATTTTACTGTAAACTGTTGTAAGCAGATGTGAAGCTTTTCTCCCAGGGCCTCTGCTGTAAATGGACCCTGTCCAGTCAGACTATCTCGGGCAAACAAATTAAAATAAATCCATGAATCCCACATTCCCTGTCTGGAAAAAGTCCCACATTATCCCCTTGCTCAAAGGAGGAAGTTCAGTAGACCTGAATAACCTTAGACCTATAGCACTGTCCTCTTCCCTTGATAAAATACTTTCATCTTTCCTGTAGAAGTAGCACTGCCTTTCTAACCTATATAGATAATTTCAGTAAAGCTAGAGATGATGGCAAACTAGTCTGTTCCTTATTTCTAGACTTGTCTAAAGCCTTCGATACAGTTTCACAGCAAACTTCAAATGTCCTCATTGGGTCTCTCTCAGCCCACGCTTTTGTGGTTCAAAAGCTGCCATTCCAATAGGTATCTGTCAGTAAAACGGCACTCTACACTCTTTCCTTGCCTCTCACTCACCACTGGTGTACCACCGTGCTCTATGCTTGGTCCCTTTCTCTTTAACATTTTCACCAACACACACTCTAAACTTCCACACAACAGGCCACCCTAATACAATACACAGATGATTCCACTCTCATTTGCACATCTGACAATGTCACTCCTCCCAAAAATTACTTGGGAAGCTGTAGCAGCCACTGAAATGTGGATTTGTAACTTACAACTCCTGCTTAACCCAAAAGAAGACCAAATTACTACTCTTCCCCACCCCCTGTAAATTCTTCTCTTGTATAAAAAGTCGTGTCTCTTGAAAATATTATCATTGAAGTCACTTCTCATAGCAGACTATTAGGAGTGATTAGTGGGTGATCTTCCATGCGACCTGCAAATGCAAAATTGCAGAAGAAAAACTCATCAAAAACGAAAGTTACTTTATGGAGCCAAAAACTTTCTCAACTATGCAACTAAAACCTCACCTGCTGCTACTCATCTCCTCACCACTCCTATTTAGGGTGCTCCCATTCTTACTAACCTCCAGGCTTCACAAAAATGGAAACTTGAACAGTGCTGTAACACGACATTGCTAAATTTGCAGCATGTACCCCTTTCAGAACCCACCACTATATAGCACTGAAAAACTTAAATTTGTCATTGCCACACCAACTAACATACAAAACTTCTTGCCACCTGGAAAATTATCCAGCGTCCATCTGCCTGTCTAGCACTAAAAAAAAAAAAAAAAAAAAACACGTTCACAACTATGTTCCCAGTCGGTCATTGGGATCTAGTGACCAAAAACATCTGTTTGTAAAACCTAGCAAATCTGTTGGGCACTGTCTATACTTGTACAAGTTTGCCAAGGCTTGGAACCACCTTACTTGTATCTGTCAGGTCTATACCCACCTTCCTATCTTTCAAAACCACTTTGAAATACTTCTGACTAAAATCTGGCTATGTTTTTGCTCAAAACCAGGATAACCTGTATTCCTAAATATGAACAAATACCTTTTCATTCCTTATACCTCCTTAAGGTCCCTTCTTCACTCACTTCCTTGCTGCTATATCTAATTCCCTTCTCTGACTTTCTATCTAAATATGCGACAAGACTGTTTCTCTCCATATTGCAATTCCGCTTAGTATTACACTAACTGTAATTTATCTACAAACGGTCAAATTTCTCAAAATATTAAATGATTGTTATATACCTTGTATCTATTCTTAACCAGTGCTTTTTATTACGTCTAATTTGTTTTAAACAGGAGATGTTTTTGTTTTATTTTTGAAAATTGTAAAAAAATTTTTATTCATAATGTTTTGTAATTTGGAGTTTTTCTTCCCTGGGCCTCAGCTGAAAATGGGCTTCTACCCAGTCGGACTTTTCACGTAATCAAAAAAGTATTGAGAACCACCTTTAATATGTTCCAATCTGAGATTGCGTTTACTTTTTAAATAGGGTACATCGGTGGGGGGGGATAGCTGGGCAAGCTCATTTACATGCACAATAAAATGAGTATTTGTCTGAAATCCGTTGGTCCTTAGTTTGAACAGTTAACTTGTTTTGACTGTGCAGACTATCAGTTCACCAAAGTCTGTGCTGATTCCTCTATGCAGAGATCTTTGAAGTTATTGTTTAAGTGGCACTGGAGGAAGTTTGCATAATTGTCCTGCATGGGGCGAAAAACCCTCTGGAAAGCGTTTTGAAACATATGTGGTTTTGGAGAACTGTCATTTGGATAGGCTGTCTCGTATGCAAGTTTGAAAAAGAAAAAAATATATATAAAATAGACTAAATGGGGCTAGCCTGTTTTATATTGAGTAATCGTTTGCTGTGTACGTTTTGAATTTTTGAAGCACACTTTTCTGTTAACTGCAATCGCAAGCAGGTATTGTAATCCTGCACGGACCATATACATTTTAATGACTGTTAATGCTTTCTCTGTCGAAGACTGTTAATGCTTTTTCTGAGGCTTTCTCTGTTGAAGACTATATAAACTGTGGAATGCAGTTCTGCAGAGGTGTAGCTGGTTAAACTAGCCTCCTGTGTGGGTCCTATGATTTAGTGTCCCCACCCCTTGGCTCTTGAGCTGAAGAGCAGCGACACCAAAAATCGGGTCCACTAAGCTTCTATTGGTAAAATATTTTGGGGGTGGTCAGGCACACTCCCCCTCCTTCCTGACCCAGCCGTTCAATGGAAGAACAGAAAGTCTGCCATCTAGTGGCAGGTGCTAGTCTTGGATGGCTGATAGCACCCCATAACACTGTGCGCCAATTGTCCCTTTGCCTCACCCTAGTTATGCTACTGCGGTTCTGTACTGCCCCAGGCGCTGGTGAAGATGTAAGAGCTTACCGCAGAAGAAGAGCGAGCAGTGGTAGGGAAAATGAACCATGGGAAAGCAACTGACTCAGGTGAGGTCAAGGCAGATATTTCGCAACTCACCCAACACCATGCTCATGGTTGCCGAGTACGTGTAGCAGTGTGGAGAGAGGCATATCCAAGCTGATTGAATAAGCATTCTAGTGTAAAAGAACAAAGGAAACTTTCACAACTGCTGGCAATATATAGTTGTCAAACTCCTGTTACACTGCATGAAAGTGCTGGAGAAGGTGATTTGTTAAAAGAATGTGCAGTCATAGAAAGTAAGATGGGAGATGAGCAGTTTGGATTTAGATTGGAATGCAGCATGCCTGACCTTATCTTGTAGAGGTGGGGATAGTTGAGAAGAAGCTAGAAGTAAGAGTCCAGCTTGGGTATAAGACTGTGAAGGGTGTGTTTTGCCTCCTTACTTTCCACACATTGGATGCCTTTTGATGTCCCGTTCATAATAAATTTAGTTTGGGGATACAAAGATGGTGTCTTTTTTTTTTTTTTTTATCTTTGTTTTCTTGGCCTCAAATGCATCTCCAAACATAGCCTGGTGATTTGCCAGAATTTGAGATTGGGGTGAAACTTTGCACTTGATGCCTGTCTTGGCTGTTTTCCAGAAAATTTTGTTCTGCAAGTGAGGGAGAAGCAGCTGCCGCAGGTGGAGAGGTTCAGAGATCTTGTGCTCCTTTCCACATATGAAGGTTCAGAGATTTAAAAGGGTTGCCCAATTGAGTGCTGTAGTGAGTACTGCAGAACCCTAGGTATGCTGGTCATTCTTTATCCCCATCCGTGCCAGTGTTGTCTGAATGGATGTGATTAAGGTTAGAGGTATATGGCAGAAATGAGGTTCCCTAGCAGAGTAGCTGGGTTCACTCTGATTTGTAAGCAGTCCAGTAGTCAGTACAGCTCCACCATGTTCCGAAGTATCTGAGGTGGTGTGGACAGTTTGCAGACCCATGGGGAGAGGAGGTTGTTATGGGACAAACCCAAGACAGGGTGGAGGGATTTTTTCAGAGTGGGTATCTTATAGGAGTCACCTGGATGGGTATTAGAAGCCTGCTTAACATTGTCCAGTGCTGTGGTGATAGAATCTGTATGAAGATTAGCTTGCAAAGAGAAATTTTACAAGAAGTGAGAATTGAGGTGATTTATTAAACTTAAGACTTTCACTTTAGTCCATCCAGTCTCCCCCAGTATTGGCAGCCTGTGTAAAGATGCTTTAATCCGTAATGTTCTGAATTAGATTGTGTGTTGTGTATTAGATATACATTAGATTATTTTTTTTTTTTTTTACAATTCCATATAGGATCATAGGAGGTTACTAGGCTAATGGCCCTGGGGCCCTTAGCCTAGCCAAGAGTTTATCCCCAAAAAGAAACCTCAGTCAGCACCTGTCGCCCCTGTCAATGAGGGACACTGGTGGAACCCCTAGGACATGTTTGTGGTTTCCTGTCCACTCAAGGTTGCTCTTGAAGAGGATCAGCAAGGTGCTCTGTTTGATGTTTATGGGAAGTCTATTCCAAAGAAGTGACCATCTGTGGGAGACCTGTCTCCAGCAGGTTTTATTGTCGCATATTAGATTCAAGCCTTTTGAGTGGCTAACGCATGAGGGTTTAGACTTGGGTTATGGAGCATCTGTAGTAGGGCAGGGTCTAAGGTTGCTTTGTAGGCAAGGCACAGATCACCCCAGAGCAATCTGTACGATACTGAGAGTGATGGTGATTTTGAGCCTGTCCACATACAAAATGTGTTTGAGGCCGTGGATTCTCTTTGTGAGGCATTTCATTGGCCTTTCCAGCTGGTGCAAATGTTTACAGAGGTACATACCAAATGGGGCTTTGTACTCAATTAGTCTGAGGGAGGAGTATAGAGATGTAGTAACCTCCATTTTTCTGGATGCAATCCCTTTACTTATGAGAGGAGTCAAGTAAAAGGCTTTTCTGGCGATTGCTGCTACAATATGGTTGAACATGTCATCAACCTTAAGTGCCCAGGTCTGTCACCACAGGTTATGTGCTTAGGTGATTGCTGTTAATGTGGTTCAGTAGGGGTCGTGTTTTTGCCGAATGGTGGTACAATACATTTTTTTTGTGTTTAGGCCATGACTTCAGAAGCAGTCATTAGTTGCTGCAAGACCCTCTTGCAATATGTTAACATCATTTAGGGAGTCATTGACAGCAACCAGCTTAGTCTTCTGCAGATTTGATTAGCCACATGCCTTTTGTCTTTGCCTGGACCTCTGAGATGTAGATGCCAAACAGTAGGGGTCCCAGGACAGATTACTGGGGAACTCTACTAGTGACAAGTCTGCTGTAGGAGTTGGAGGTGCCTATTTTGACTTTGAGGGTCCTGTTGCTGAGACAGTTGGCCACCCACCTGATAGGGATTTATGCCAAGTTGCGTTAACTTTTCGATGGTGCCCATGTGGGGGATTGTCAAAGGCCTTGGCCAAGGCAAGGTAAGTTGTTATGTGCTGACTTTCCTTCATCCAGGGCCTTGGTGATGGTCTCAGTGAAGTCAACCAGGCTCAACAGGCAAGATATGCCCTTGACTAATCTTAACTGGAGGGGGGTGAAGTGCTTGGAGATTGCCTGTGTCCTTGTTTGAGATCCGTAATAATCTCCATGGCTTTACAGATCAGACATGACAAGCTAATGGGGTGATAAGTTTCCTGGGTCAGTAGTGGCACCACCTTTGTGCAAGTGGATGGCAATGGCAGTTCTCCACTCTGCTGGAATGTAGGCTAGATCATTTAAAAGA
>NC_056733.1:1059339817-1059454817 GCF_019279795.1 Protopterus annectens
TCAATATCCATATTACTTCTCCTGAAGAGTGATTGGATATGCTCTATAGACCTCCAGGATGCATACTGCCATATCTGAATGGACAGGCGCTCCAGGCCTTTTCATTGTTTCCAGTTGGGAGCCATTTGTATCAGTTTTGGGTGCTTTCTTTTGGTCTCACCACATCCCCCATGGTATTCACGAAATGTATATTGGTAGTTGCAGCTCTTGTCCGACTGAAAGGCTTTCAGATATTACCATATCTGAACGACTGGCTCCCTACTACCCCAACCAGGCATCTACTCCTCTAGGCCAGGGGTTACTTTCTTAGCTTAGCCTATACATTGGGTATAATCGTCAATTTACAGAAGTCACACTTGGATCCAGTGCAGAGCATAGACTTCATAGGGGCACGTCTAGTTACAAGCACATCTTTTGTTTACCTTAAATTGGACATCGTATCAAATTTAAAATCCCAAGTCAGCCAGATCTTGACTGCTTCAAACTCCTGGCGCCTCTAGTTCTCTAAGCATTAGGCTCCATGGCAGCAACCATAACTCTTTTTTTTTTTTTTTCCTTTTAGGTAGCCTAGTACCCATCGACCCAAGGGCCTAAGTAAGCCTAGCCAACAAGGTTCCCTGGCTTATGCCACCCAAGGCAGTTACTTTCCTGTGCCCTTGTCGAGCAGAGCCACAGAAGTGATCCACTGGGTGTATTTGCCATTTCCCATCCACTCCTCAAGATTTTTCTTGGATTGCTAATGAGGAACTTTGCCCGATACAGATGGGTAGCTTGTTCCAGAGCATAGGAAGTCTCTGGGACAGGAATCTATCCCTCCAGCATGTCCTGTTTATTGCGGTGACAAGGTTTAGGTCCCTAGAGCTTGTAACTCTGAGGGTTTGGGATTTCTTTAGTTGTAGCATATCCAACAGCTCTGGGTTTAATATAGCTTTATACGTTAGGCCGAGATATTCTCTGAGTAGGTGATATGCTACAAAGTAAAGCTGGAGTTTGAGACAGTGAGTGTAGGGTGTCTGTTTGAGGCCAGTAATCTTTGTGAGGTACTTTTGTGGCCTTTCCAGCTTATCTTGTGAAGTACTTTCCAAAAGGGGCATTGTACTCTATAATTAGAGGGGAACAATGACCTTTTTTTGTTTTGTTTTCCCTGCATGAGAAACCTTTTGTGATGAGATGCGCCACATAAGATTTCCTGACTACTTTGGCAATTTGATTATCAAAGGGCAGACTACTGTCCACCTGGGTCCCAAAGTCTCATCACACATTCTGTGTTAAGTAAACTGCTGTCTATGTAGTAGTTCATGGGTACAGAGTTTTTACAAAAGGGGATTACAATGCACTTTTTGGCATTGAGCTTGAGGCCATGGCTCTGACACCAGGCATCGGTCTCAGAGGGGCCTTCTGTAGGATTTCCACAATTGGGGTCTCTACTATGGCTCCTAGTTTGCAGTCATCTGTGGCCTTTGTTAGCCAGAGGCCTTCTGTGTTGGCCTGTACTTCAGAGAAGTAGATACCAAACAGGAGAGGTCCCAGGACTGAACCCTGTGGTACACCACTTGTCACTGGTTTGATGTTAGATTTGGAGTGTGCAACTTTTACAGTGTGGGTTCTGTCAGTGAGCCAGTTGGCAACCCATCTTGTGACATATGGATTTATACTTAGTTTAGTGAGTTTAGCTATAATTCCAGAATGTGGGGGGATGGTGTCAAAAGCCTTGGCGAGGTCAAGTTAGGCTGTATGAACCACCTTACCCTCATCTACAGCTTTGGTGACTGCCTCAAAGAAGTCTGTCAGGTTCAGGAGGAATGGTCTGTCTATCACAAACCCGAACTGGTTGGGATCCTGAGTTTGGAGGTTACCAATGTCTTTGAGTTTCATGATGGTACGTTCCATGGCCTTGCAGACGAGGCTCGTCAGGCTAATAGGGAGAGAGTTCCCGGGATCAGTGGTGGCTCCCACTTTGTGGAGTGGGATAACTGTTGCTGTACGCCATTCAGTGGGCACAAAGCCTTATGTTAGGCTATGACTGAACATGGTGCTTAGGTGAGGAGCCAGTTCGTGTAAAATGCTACAACAAAATCGCCAAATTCGCCACAGGGGCATCCTACCACTCTCTCTCACTTGCTGAACTGGCTTGAACTCCCTCACCTCCTTCAGGGGTATCAACTCTCACTTGCCCACAAACTACTAAATCATCCATTAAATGTCCCGTCCCTCCATTATCTACTCCAACCCTATCGCACCACCAGACCACTAAGATCCAGCAACAAAAATCACTTGCAGATCACTAAAGCCAATAACTCTGCTCGTGAAGCACTATTCTCTTGCACCATAGCCAAATTATGCAACTCCCTTCCACCCACAATTACCTCCATACCATCCTGCACCCACTTCAAAACTTTACTAAAAGCACACCTAAAAACATGCTGGCTATGCCCTTGCAACTCCCACTCTATCACCCTCCCCATCCAACCACTACCTTTCTTTCCACTCCACTAACTACCTTGATTATAACAAGCTCAGATGCTCATAAGCCAGTACTTATTATACAGCAGGAACTTCTTGTAACATTTGTTAATGTCTGTTATGTACTTGACAGATAAAGATTCTAGTTGTCTACTGATGTACTATGTCCTTCATCTGTAAATATGTTGTAAGTAATTGCTTTGCAAATTAATTGCTATGTAATCCAATGTAACTACTGTCTATTTTAACTGTGGAGCTTTTCTCCCCGGGTCTCTGCTGAAAATGGACCTACGTCCAGTCGGACACTCATGGTCAACAAATATAAGTAAATAAAATGCAGCCTGGGATGTTGTCCGGTCCCATGGATGCTGTGTTCATGGCTTTAGAGTGCAGCTTTTACCTGCGTAGTTGTGATTATACAGGGACTCTGCATTCTTCCTGTATAGATATGGGCCCTTTAGGGCGTGGGGGGGAGGGGGGTAAAGATAGCACTGAACCAATCTGTCAAGATGTTGGCAATATCAGTTGGTTCTGTAATTTTCGTGCCGTTATGCTGTCAGAGCAGATCTGGGTGTTGCCATTGAGATTCTTGACATAGCTAGAGAATGCTTTGTGATTATCCTTGGCATCAGTGGCAGTTTTTGTTTTCGTAGCTAGCTTTGGAGGATCTTATAAGGGATCTGAATTTCTTACTGAAGCTGACCATGGAGCTCTTCCACTCATGGGATTTTACTCGCTCTTGCAACAATTTCTTCTTTCTGTTGTAGAGTTTATGGCAGGGGACCACCAGATTGGCTTCCTTTTTTTGGAGGATAGCTTCTTGGTTCTGTTTGGGATAGCATGATCCATGCACTCGTGTAAGTGCTTAGAGTGCATTTGTGTAGAATTCAGCAGTCGTAACTGTATTGCCCGTCTGCATGTGTGTCATGAAATTCACCACTTATGTCTTGAGCATGAAGGTGGCTTTAGAGAAATTATTTACCGTGGTTTCTTTAATGGGGGTTGGGGGCGGGATGTGGATATCAAGGGTGATTAGCTTATGGTCGGATCGGACCAACAAGAAGTTGACTTCAGGTGTGGGAGGGTGGCCTAATGGTTAAGGTGTTTGCCTTACAAACACAAGGTGCAGGGTTTGAGTCTCAAGGGATAATTGGCTAGGCTTAAAATGGCTCGCAAGGACAGTTTGCTTAGTACTAATCTATGAACCTATGAACACTGGTCTCATGTTGGTAATGACTGTGTTTAGGATATTGTTGCCCCTGGTGGGAGTGTGGATAAGTTGATCCAGGGCATTGGAGTTTGAATTCCAGAAAGTGTTGTGTGAAGGAGTTGGTACACGAGTAGTTTTCCCAGTTAATGGTGGGGTAGTTGAAATTGCCTATTATCAGGGTGTTTCGTTTAACCCTAATATTTTCCAGTACATCAAGAAAAGAAGTGGGAATCCTGGGGCATGGTGGGTGATCTGTAGCAAGCTACAATTTGGATTGCGATTTTGCCCAGAGTTAGTTGCACTTGGATAACCTCTAATGCATTATGCTGAGCAGCTAGACTGGAGCTGTGGATATCCTTAATGAATATGGGCACGCGTCTGCCTTTGGTGTTCTGGTCCAGGTTACATGGCTGAAGTGTGGTATGAGTTATAGCCTGGTAGTGCAGGGGTGCTCTCTGGAGCCTTGAACCAGGTCTCAGTCACTGCACAGATATCTGTGTTCTCCATTTTAAGGAGTGCTTCGACAGAGTGCATTTTGAGATTGACTTCTAGCATTGAGTAGCATTACCCTTAGTTTTTGCTTGCCTGTTCCTGTTACGGTGGTGAATTTGTCATTTGAACCTTGCCTAAAAAGGCACTATATGGGCCGGCAAGAGCCTTGGCCAGTATCCGGAATCCCAGGGGCAACAGGTGCAGGCCATCTCTGGCAAAGCATCGTGGTCTGTCGACCATGTCATCCCAGGCAGACAGATACTGGACCCCCTTAGAATGACACCAGAAGCTGGAGTAGATAATTTTGTCCTTTTACTGCGGTATCATTCTGGGTGATGGAAAAATGCTACTCAGGGCTAGGGTCATACCTGCTTGGGCTACAAGATCGGAGAGCTTTTCCATGTAGTCCAGGGAGTAAGTCTCAGGTCGTTCACACCAGCATGGACAATGACAGTCATATTTGTACTTGAGGAGTGACCTGAGTGTGTGGGGTATGTGGTGGATCCTGGCACCCGACAGGCTGCTGACAGTAACCTTCTCCTTATTTAGCCAGCCTGGTGAGTGGGACGTCATTGTGCCTGACTATAGTCACCTATGACTAGTGTGTTGGATACGTTTTGTCTTATTGGCTGTGATTGAGTGGCACACTTGAGTCTGTGGGCTGTGTCATTTGGGTTGTGTTGGGGGGGTGGGAGTTGCTTGTTTCTGCTTTGGAGGTCTCCGTTGCTTGGGCAGATTATTATTGACAGCCTCCGCAAATGTTTTTCTGTTTCTTTGTGTGGATTTTGGTGGTGTAGATTTAGTGACTATATGATGTGTGGTGTGGTTCTAAGTGTGTTTACCTTCTCCTCTTGAATGTCAAGTTCAGTCTTGGTTGGGGAGAGCTTTACCTCCAGTTTGGCTACATAAGTACATCTCTCACAGGTTGTAGTGTTTGGTGGTAGGAGGAGAGGGTTGTCTGTGTACATGAGGCAATTTCTACATTGCCCTAAGATGCCCAGATTCATCAGATAGGAGAGAACACCGGGAGCTGACCCTTGGACATGCCTGAATAAAAAAATATTTTCCTCTTGATAAATGAGGAAAGTTAGTACAAAAGCTGTTTTTCTCTAGGCAAGTTAAGAAATTAAGTGCAAAAACTGTTTTCCTGTGGGTAATGAGGAAGGATGAATGCTATAGCAATTAGCTTATTTAGTGCTTACAAGTTCTGAACAAGTGCTGAGCACGACTAAGCAAATTAAAGTGCTAAAACTAAGAATCTGTATCTGCACTAGACTAGTTTTAGGAAAGAAACAAGTGCAAATGCGGGCTTTGAAATCAAAGTTGAGAGAGATGGAAAAGATTGCCCAGACGGCCAATAACTACAGTTTCTGGGCCAGAACCACTCCTTATGTGGTAGACAGGTTACCTAGTGCTTACACCTCCCACTGACAAGCTTAGAAGGCTTCCCTCCAACACGGAAAGGCTTGGGGGGGGCTCAGAAGCTTACATACAGTCCTGGATACAGTAAATCTGTATCTGGACTACACTAGTTACAGGAAAGGTAGGAAACAGGCTTATTTTGGTTTTGGTTTTACCACTTTGGTTTTGACTCTGTCTCTCTGGCCTCTTCAGAATTGTGTAAGGCTTTTCTTAGGGGCACCTTTCTGCTCTGCGCGCCAGTTAAGAACTCTCTGCCTCCCACTTTGCTGTGATTCTGCAAGCCTTAGTCCACCCCCATTCAAACCCTCTGCCACTGTATATCTGAAATTATGTCCTGGAGAACTCTTCTTTTCCTGGTAGCAATTACCTTGGCCAAGAGTGTTTGAGATCCAGGCTTTTCTGCATTTAGTTTTTCATAAAGTGACTCTCTGCAAATTCTTTTTTTTTAACCAAGGTGTCTAAAGTGCCTAACATTATTCAGGCAGTCAGTCCTCCACTATTTAGTATCAGAACAAAGGAGACTACACCTTACATATGCTTTATGTTCATAGACTGCTTCGTTTTTACACCCATGTAACGAAATCCTTTCAGAAGTGCGATCAACTGTTTACTTTTCAAGTGGCAGGAAAGGTAAAGCAGTGACCAAAGTTACATTGGCTAGAGGGTTGAAAGACTGTAGTACATTTAATTTATTCTTCCAAGGGTATTCCTTTACCAGGTCTCGTAATGGTGAACTCTACCAAGTCCATGGTCACGTCTCAGGCCTTTTGGTCTAGAGTTTCTGTTTAGGACATTTGTGATGCTGCTTGGTCAAACTCCCATACTTTTATTGCGGATTCCAGATTCTACATTATATCCAAGAGTAGAAGTTCCTTTGGTTCTGCTGTACTCTGGAATATCCTTCTTTGATGGCCGCACTAGATTATAGTAGCTGGGGACTCTGCCCCACATGTTAATGGAGTGAAGTGGACAGCCAATTAAAGAAGTTTTGTTCATATCCTAACGTGCCAACTGTGTTGTCCAACTTCATTCCATTAACCTTCCTGCCCCCCTCCCCCATCCAAAAATTTTTTTTTGGGAAGCTTAGAAGTTATAAGGAGTCTTATTCCTTTGGTTGAGATCCTGATGTCCTTCTCTCGTATGTGTATATACATGTGATCTTCATGCTGTTGTAATATAGTTAATGGACACTGTTTTTGTTGGCAAACTTGATCTGAGGTATTGTTGGGGGAGCAGGACATTATGGGTAGTTAGGAGGAGCTAAAATCAGGAGTCTCAAACTAGAATAAGGTGGACGGTTGGTTCCGAGCGTCGGAACTGTTTTCTCACAGGTTAATGGAATTAAGTTGAACAACACAGATGGAATGTTATGGTAGGTACTTCTTTCTTAACTGCTTATTCTTCCCATGAGCAAGTTCTGTTTGCTTGTTGTAAGACTAGGTGACAAGTCTGTCAAAATGGACACTTGGCAAACTTCTGTAACTTTTGTCATTTAGCAATAGGATTGCACATAAATGACAAGCAATAGTCCTTGCTCTTTAGAGTTGTAAAGCACAATGCTTGTTCTCATCAGAATTGCTACTGGGATTCACAGACCTGAGTCACAGTTGTCCACTGCAGAATACAACATGCTTGCATGGTATACTTGTGCACAGGAGTTCTGGTCCACTGTTGGTCATCTCTTAAGATAAAGAATTGCTGAAGTTTTTGATGTTTGTTTCACAGTACTTGTGCTTAGGTGTGATAAATAAAAATGTTCACCTTAGGCATGACAATGAGCCTGGGTAATTACCATTACCAGTAGCAGCTTTGTGTGCAGCAGCGAGAGACATTTTGGAAGCACTAATGTTTTACTTGAGTGCTGATCAACATATTGGCTATATACACTTCATGAAGTGCCATGGGCTTTGGTACACGGAGTTGCTGAGTATCCGATATGCTGCATTGTGCATCTGTGATAGCATACATTTTCAGTCTGTACAATGGTGTATTTGTATTGTAAATAATGGTCTGCTACAGCAAGTCCACCTGCCAGCCCTACTTTAATTATACAGGTTAAAGCGCTGATCTTTAGTGACCTTTTAGTCCAGCCTAGTGTTGCAGTTTAGCGATTACTTGCAAATAAGTATTTTTTTTTTGGCCCCTACATCATTGTTTGGCTTTGTTAGCCAGTTCCTTTACCAGTCACTGACTCCCACCCCCTGGACTTTCTCTGATTCTGCCAGGACTGTTTGTGAAACTGAAGGGCATCTTATGGGTCTTGGCTGTTATCAGCGACTACTGCCCCCCTTTTGCCATGTTCTTCTGGTTTCACATGAAGGGTGGGTGTGTGTGCATGGGGATGTAATGCATCACCCCTCCATGCCAACTCAATGTCCCCACCCTAATCCTTCTTTTGACAATGCCCCTTCACGCTACCTTAACTTCCATCAAGGATGGTATGGAAATGCCATTCTGGGAGTCGGGGCATCACAAGATTAACGGCCATTCCTCCCCTCCTTTTGACAATGCCCCTTAACGCTTCCCTAACTTCCATCAAGGATGGTATGGAAATGCCATTCTGGGAGTTGGGGCATCACAAGATTAACGGCCATTCCTCCCCTCCTGCACCATCAGTCACAGAGCGGTTATTGAATTTGGGTTCTACAGGCACTAGTCAGATTTTTATCTCTGTACGCCATGGGAGCAGCTAACCCATTATATTTAAATTCTACTTAAGTATTTTAAGTTGCACTTATAGTGGCCTATGTGGTGGTACTTTTTATGCGTTTTGTTCTGGGACCTTGGTCTTGTAGCTTTGCAGTTGTGGAAGATTGTGTTGCTACAGGATTTTAGCCTTCTTTATACATTCATGCTGCACTTCTGTCTCAAAGTAAAATTACATGTAAAACTAGTTTATATTTTGACCCTTGTTTGGAGCCTTAATCCTGTAGATTTGTTCACAATTGTGGCAGGGTTTAACTACTGCCAGGGTTGAGCCTACTTAGTCATTTCCGTAATTTTTTTTTTTTCCATAAACAGCATTGCTGGTATTTTTTTGCATAGTCTTGTGCCTTTGTCTGTGGTGGGATTGCAGTAGTGGCAGTACTGTGAATTGTGCTCCATGGTTTGTCTTAACTGATTGGCTTAGTTTCTGGTGTGGTTTTTTAGGGGAATTCAATATTTCTCAGCGTGGGAGAATGTGGTTAACCAACCACACTGCTTTGCAAACCATGGTCTGCACCTGTCCCCACTAGTTTTATGAATATTGGCTAATGTCATCTACTTCATTATTGCCTTTTTCAGGCAATGCCAAATTGACAAACCTACTAACATGGCAAGTAAACCCAAAGAAACCTAAAGGTGTTACGGGTCAGTGCTAGAAACCTAAAGGTGTTACTGGTCAATGCCGGGAACCTTAATTCCACACCCTATAAACTGTCATCATGCTGGAAAATATAGACATCCTTGCCATTACTGAGACATGCTTTAAGTCCACAAAGTACTCCAGCTGTACAAGGCTTCAATGCCTTTTACAAATTTAGACCAGTGACAGAATGTTGAGTCCGTCTTCATTAGCAACACATATACCTCTAAGTTGATTAAACAGGACAATGCCCTTAAGTCTGCTTGCCAGTCACTATAGACAGACTTGCCCACCATATTCTAGTAAGCAACAAGTCACCCTTGTCCCCAGAACCCCATAGCTTGTACTTATACCTGCTGGAGATACATGTCATTAAACAAAATGCCCTGTTTATGGGAGACTTTAACTACTCCTCTATGGACTGGGTAAGTCGCATTTCCAGCAACATCCAGGCACAATGAGTACCCTTGACCAGATACTGCGCATCCCCCCAGGGATTCAAACTTACTGGACCAGGTACTGCCTAGTATGGGAGAATGCTGCACACTGTCCTGCCCTCACTAGTGAGGTTGGACCACAAATCTGTTTCCAGAAAAAGAAAATAAGCCCTGTAATTACTGATCCTTGTTTTGGCTTAGTGGTTTTTGATTTTGACCTTGGTCTGTTGGGCAAGGTTTGTAATGGTCTTCAGTCCGCGTGCTTAGTGTTTACCTTGAGTTTTTCTGCGTTTTAGGGGTAAGAGTCTGGCATAATGGTTAACTGCTTCACCCTGCAGTTTCAAGGTAAGGAGGGTTTGATTCTGACCTTGGGCTATTGACTAGACTTGGGCTTTTAGCCTAGTGTTCACGTATGAGCTGTTAGAGATGCATCCTGCAATATGTGGCTTGATTCCCCAGCCTTCATTTATGGGGCAATCCTGTAAGGCAGTCGAGGCATAGGCACAAACCCATGCCATCTTCTTACCTGTCGGGACTGTATATTGGGTAAAATCGGGTAATATTTCTTAGGGTTGTAAGGACTCTTAAGTTGTTAGTCTAGTAATCTATGAATCTGTTAAGTTTGTCAAACCTCTGTCCTTCCTGACCCAGAGTTCAGAGACCTTGTACAGCCCTGTAGATGGCTGTATAGAGGGTGCTGTACCTACTAAAAGTAAGCTCAAAACAAGCTCTAACAACCTCACTGGTGGAATCCTAATCTTAATAGGGGTATATGACTATATGAAAAATGTCATGGATAAAATCAGGCCATGCAACTCCCGTAACTAGTAGTAGGCTAAAGACTACCCCAAGACCTTCTGCAACTGTGTATCTCCGACCTCTGAGGCCGCATACAGCAATGCACCAAACTGTTGGCCATTGGTGCCACCTTTTGTGAGCAGAGCAATGTCTTTAATCTGCTTTCTGACCATTTCAGCTCTAACTTCACTCCCCAAATTTTCCCATGAAGTGCATGTTAGGATAATCTCCATATCTGTTAGGAAACAAGGTCCTGGCAGTGTTTGCTAAAGCTAAAAACACTGCCTCAGTAGGCCTAGGTTATATTTCAGAATGCTTCAAATAGGTTGATGCATGAAAAGTGACTCAAGTTATCCTGATAGGTCAACAATGGCTTCAAAACATCCTTTGTACCATGAGAACAGAGGATTGCAACTGCTAGTCCACATCACAAGGATTGCAACTGCTAGTCCACCTCACAAGGGTGAACCATCAACCAATGTTGGAAATTACAGACCCATTAGTCTGACAAGTCTAATGTAAAGCCATGCAATGAATTGTGGAGATAATCAGCAAAGACATATGTAGCCTCCAGAATCTGGACCAAATGTGTTGTGGCTTTGTCAAGGAAAGGTCATGCTTACTAAACCTTTAAGGGCATGGTAAAAGAATTGGAATGAATGTGTTTTTTTTTTTTTTTTTTAAATTGTGGTGGTGCTGTGGTAGCATTGTCGCCTCACAGTAAGACCCTGTCCGGTTCGATTCTCAGCTAGAGCATCTTCTCCGTGGAGACGTGCGTGAATCGGCGTACCATCATTGAAGGTTGTGCGTCAGGGCTGGCAACCCTGCACGTAACTGCCAATCATTAGCGACCCCTAACCGGGAAATGCCGAAAGACATAACTGGTGTACTGGATTAATGCCAAATATGTTTACCTTTTTGACCACTCTTCTACCTTTCAGAACAAAAGTTTTTACTCAGTGTGAGTTTGGTAAAGGTGATTGTGTAGTAGGAGCCTACACTAAAGGTAGATTTAGTAATTCAACAAGAACCTTTGCAAGACTTGTACAGATATCTCATTTTCTCTGTAAGGGCATAATTGAGGCAAACTGCCCTGTTTTCTGTAAATTTTGGACTTTCTCCTGACTTGTGAATCTGTTTCGATATTCAGCGTATCTCAAATGAACTGCTGTATTCAGACTTCTCCAAATTGAACAGAACTTCTGCTGACTGTAAAGTCTCTCTCATAATACTAAACCCCTGTAAATTATTTACAAATTCTACACAAGTCTTTAATCGTCGTTCCCAAAGCTTGTACCATCTAAACAAGATCTTTGTCCCAAATGTTCTGCACATTCTGTTGCCACGTTTCATCCTTCAGTGCATTGAACTGAAGGTTTTAAGAGTTCATTCTTCACTGAAAAAGTTCTTTTCTATTGAAACTGCCTGTAAAATTTGAAATATAAAGTGAAGATATAGTCTTGGTTTAATATGGCTACATTTCTAGGCCTATGCAAGAGAGTACTGTATTTTGTATAGGGTTTGTCAAGCCTGTTGCAAATCCCTGAGCTGGGATTTAGTTCTGTAATTTATAAATAGCCTGAAAGAAAAAAAAATACTATTTTATTAAGCAAGACCCATGACTGGGTGCTGGTACTTTAAAGGAAAACTCCACCTTAGAACTCAAACATATTTTTTATTGTATCTTTGTTTTTGAGCTATATTAATGCGTCAAAATCACTTTCTTTTTACAATTTTAATATGTTTCTCTCAAAGTGGCGGATGATGGGGCTTGCCTTGGTAATGTGATCTTTTCTTGCTTTTCATTCCTTCTTCCCAGAATACATTTAAAGTCTCCTCTGTATGACTCGTGCTAGATATAACGAAGTGGTGCTGCCTTCTCATGCCATTAAGATTAAATGGCAGGACTGATGCACTGCTATCTAAACACACCTTCTGTAACATAGCTGCTTCTATGTTTACCTGACTGAGCCTTCTGTGTTTGTCAGAACTTGTTCTGTGCTGTAAATAGCTGTTGACTACTTGCAGGTAAAGAAAAGGTAAATAGCATGTTTTTGTAAGACTAGTCTTTTGTAGTCCTAAAAGATTTGACAAACCCTTCCCCACACACATGCTGAGGTGTGAGAACTCACTGCAGTAAATTATCCTTTCTGTACATTTACAAGTGCAAGTAGTAGGATTCTAAACTTAGTCTGTCTGCTACTTCCCAATGCCTTCAGTGGGAGGAGTTTTCCTCATGAATGATGCATACTTAAAATGTGTTTTACTAGTACCTCAATTCTTTGTCATGTTCACCCTCCTTTTTTCTATTTCATATTTATACTTTGGTAACCAGGAAAGTGAACTGGTCCCAGGACCCTTTTCAGCCACAACTTGGGCGACATTGGCAAAGATAATAGTTAAATGCCCTTAGCAATACAAAAATACTGGCCTTGACCAAGACTGCATGTGCAACACACAGCCATTGTGACGGTGACTAAGTAAATTATTGAGCAACATTTACTAGAATGCATACATTAATAATGCTTGTATGTTTATTATAAATTCATTGTATGCACACGTTGCCCACATATGTAGTATGTGTTTCTGCATATGTGTATAAAGAACGTGTACAGAAGCATGTATGTGTTTAAGCACAGCCAAGTACTTCTGATGTCCTTTTCTTAGTTTTTAATGCAAGGGCATTTAGTAAATATATGTTCAAGTAAATTCAGCTGTATATTATGGTTGCACTCTAACAATGTAAGGACGGACACAATCAGTGGGAAACTCTTACAATAGATCTGTATGTACCAGATATGCGTCCTCCTCTGAAAGGATGTCACAAAAGCGTAAGACATTTTTATCAACTGTATCTGTGCACCTAGTTGATACGGTTGCCACCTGGCTCTTTCTGCAGATGTTCATCGTGTTTCACTGTTGCAGTCATGACTGCAGGGTTCTCCCCTGCCGGCAGGCAGTTCTCGGTCGGCCAGAATCCCAAAGTCTGGGTCTGGCGTCGGCTGTTCAGCCATGCTCCTTGACGTCAGAGCACCAGGAGTACAAAGCTGATAGCCGACGCCATGTTCTGCAGTCTTTCTTGCCGTGCGGTGATAGCAGTTCGCAAGTGCCGGTCGGCTGACTCCTGACTAACTTTTCTGAACAATCTTCAGTCCGAAGACTTTCTTCTCCTACTCAAAGCTAAGTACCCCGTTGGGGAAACTTTTTTCTTGCTCCAGTCCGATGTCAGAAAAAGTTAATTGCATTTCATGTGGGAAGCAAATACCTCATAAGGATTTTCATTCTTACTGTATTCCTTGCTTAGGCCCTGACCACGACGTAGCTAGTTGTCTGTTTTGTGCTAGATTCAATCAACGTACAATTAAACGAAGGCACGATTTTGCATTTCATTACTTCAGTAGGCGTTTTAATTACAAAATGTCATCGGATACGGTTTTGGCTACCGGAGTTCACAAACGACGCAAGGACAAAGACAGGCCTCCGAGGTCCAAGTCTGACTATATTGTACAAGCAGAGCCAGCTTCAGGTTCGGCCGTCAGTGAGGCGCTTTTGCAGCCCCTGTCGGCCATTTTGGAACCGATGGCCGAAACGGACTCCCACAAGGAGCCAACTTGGCCTTTGAGTACTTCTGTTGCAGGACCTTCGGACAATGCTCCTTCGGATGGGTCTGGAGCCGCTGTGCAGGTACCGGCTTCCGAAGGGGTTTTCAGGCCTACTCTGCTTCTAATAAAGGGAAAGCCAAAGACTCCTTCCAAATCAGACTGCAACACAGGCCTCTTCTGATCCGGCTCCCAAGTCACAGAAACAGTTACTTAAGATGGCAGAGGACTTACTCACTATGATTAGGGGTTCACATCCCCCTCCAGATAAAAGGCCAAGGCAGGAAGCTTATTATGACTCCTCTGATCAGGCTTCTGTTTCTTCAGTTTCTTCTTCTGACCAGGATTATTCTTTCCCTCCTTATGAGGATTCTGATGCTGAGGAATCCGTTCCCTCAGCTTCTCCCCCTGAGGATTTCTCTTTTGGGGAAACTTTGCATGAAATGAGGGAACATTTTCACTGGGAAGGACAGGAGTATTCAGAATCCAAGAAAAGACTAAGGGATTTTCTTCTTCCCCAACATAGACCCCTGGCTATTCCTCCTGTTTTGGATATTGTGGATGATGCTTTTTCGGAGTTAACTTAACCCCTGACTCTTTTCCTCCAGCTCCTGTTAAGCCTGACCGATATTACAGGGTTCCTGATTCCCACCAGTTTTTATACAAGAACCCTACTGCTGACCCTGAAACCATTTCTCAGGGTCCTAAGGGAGTTAAGGCCGCTTCTGCTAAGAACCCCATTCCCACTGAGAAGGATTCCACATCTTTAGAAAGATGGGGTAAAAAAGTGTACACTTCTGCTACTTTATCTATTAGGGCTTTAAACTGTCTGTTTCATATGCTGAAATACCAGCAATTTCTCCTGTCTGTTTTAAAACAAAAGCTAACTTCCATTTCCGCCTGTGCAGATAAGAAATTACTTGATTTAATGCATGCTACTGAACAAGTTGGGAAGCATGGTTTACACTGTGGTTTTGATGCCTTAGAGGCTTCTTGTAGGGCTGCTGCCTCTGGTACAGTAATTAGAAGGCATGCATGGTTAAAGGAACAAAATTTGCCGGATCAAGTAAAAGCTAAATTATTGGATGCTCCTGTTCAGCATAATGTTTTCTTTGGATCTAAAGCTGAAGAGGTGATTAAAAAGATGGAGGATAAGGCTAAATCCATGCAAACAGTTAAAGATTTCTTACAAGTACAGCCACCCAGATTTAGTAGGAATTGGCCTACGAAAAATTGGTCCTTTCCCAATTCAGGCAGGCCTCAGAGGGGTAGATACAGACGCTCACGAGGAAGGCCTCAAACACAAGCCTCTTGTAGACCAAGAGAGTGGACTGCTTCCACCCCTAGGGGAGGAGAGGACAGGACGCAAGCTCATAGGAAACAGATTCAATGACTCCCTCTGTTGGGCTGCAGGAACTTCTTGCCTGGAAGCCCCTCTCGGAGGAAAACTTTCTCTTCCACCTAAATTGGACTCTTATAACCCAAGACAAGTGGGTTCTGGATGTGGTTTCAAGAGGTTAAAATTTTCATTTTCATACCCTACCAAGGCCAAGCGGATGGCCAGATCTTCCAAAACATCAATGGACAGAGGCCTTAAACCAGGTGGAAGCTCTTTTGGCTATGAAAGCCATAGAACTAGTACCACTTTCAGAGATGGGACGAGGCTTTTATTCAAGGCTCTTTCTAGTCCCCAGGAAACAAAATTCATGGAGACCCATTCTGGATCTCAGTCCAGAACACTTTTCTAGAGATACCAAAATTCAAGATGCTAACTCTGCAGCAGCTGCTTCCAATGCTGACCAAAAATGCATGGATGGTAACTTTGGATTTAAAGGAGGCATATTTACACATTCCCATCAGGCAGGAGCGCAGAAAATACCTCAGGTTCAAGGCCGGATCGAGGCACTTTCAATTCTCTGCGCTGCCCTTTGGATTGTCTACTGCGCCCAGGGTCTTCACCAAATGCCTGGCTCCAGTAGTAGCTTATTGCAGACTCAAGGGAATTCAAATCTACCCTTATCTGGACGACTGTCTTATTCAGGCAGACAGCAAGGAGGTCTTACTACAGCATCTACAGTTTGTTCAAAATCTTCTCAAGTTCCTGGGATTCACTATAAACATAAAGTCAAATTTGACACCTTCACAACAGATAATTTTTTTGGGTGCTTCTCTAAACACAACCCAGATGGCATTTCTTGCACTAAAAACAGTTGCAGCTGGCTCTAACTTTCAAAACCTTGGCAACTTTAACTCTGCTATCTGCAAGGAGATTCCTGCAGGCTTTGGGTTACATGGCCTCCTGCATCCTTCTCATACCATATGCAAGGCTACATATGAGGAAAATACAGTGGTACCTAAAAAGCGTATGTTCGCAGCATTGCCGCAGTTTAGACATTCTGATCTCCGTCCTGCCTTGTCTTCAAAAGCAATTCCTTTGGTGGTCCAAAGCATGCACTCTGTTTAAAGGAAAACCCTTCTGTCTGCCTCCGGCCACTCTGATACTAACCACAGATGCTTCGGATTATGCATGGGGAGCCCATTATCAGGGCAACTGTCTGCAGGGCCTTTGGACAAAGGATCAGAAGCACCTGCATATCAATTTAAAGGAAATGTTAGCCGTTCAGAAAGCTCTATTGGCCTTCAGGAATCTTCTACAACCAGGACAACTACTGATACGGACAGACAACACCACAGTTGTGGTACATAAACAAGCAAGGGGGATCTCATTCCTACCCCCTTTGCAGACTAGCCATGGATCTATGGAACACAGCTCTAGCTTGCAATCTGGACCTTCAAGCTCAGTTTCTACCAGGAAAGCAGAACTTCCATGCAGACAGTCTGAGCCGAAACCTTTCGGACCCACACGAGTGGATGCTGGACACCGAAATATTCAAGATAACAGCGGTCTGGGGATGTCCTCACATAGACCTCTTTGCATCCCACCTCAATCATCAACTACAGATTTTTTGCACCAGGACTTTCCACGAACAAGCTTGGAAAGTGGATGCACTATCATTCAGTTGGAGCAACCTCTCGGGATATGCCTTTCCTCTTCTTCCACGGGTATTATAAAAGATCAAACAGGACAAGCCCAAGATGATGATCTTGTTGGCCCCAAATTGGCCTCGACAGTTTTGGTACCCCACTCTGAAAAACCTTTGTCGGGAGCCCCCTTGGGTTTTGCCACACTCCGAACCTTCTGTCCCAGCACCAGGGTCAGGTTCTACATTCCCATGTCAGAACTCTCAGCCTGGCGGCCTGGTTAATCCAGGGTCTTTGACACATTCTCTCCTACCCAAGCAGGTTATGGATGTCATTTTGGAAGCCAGATGTCCTAGCACTAGAAAATCTTATGCAGGAAAATGGAAAAGATTTTGTTCCTGGATGCAGGCTCAGGATTCTGATCCTCTTCTTCCTAACATTCCTTTGATTTTACTTTACCTGACGGATCTCTTACATAAGGGTCTCTTTCTCTTCCATTAAGATACATGCCTCTGCTATTTCTGCTCATTATAATACAGATCCTCCAATCTTTTCCCACCAGCTTATGAGACAGTTTCTCAGAGGAGCTAAGAACTTAAGACCTCCTAGATCTCCTCCCATTCCTGCTTGGGATCTCAACTATGTTTTGGAAAAGCTCACCTTGCCTCCTTTTGAGCCTGCTGCCTCTTCTGACTCCAAGTTTTTTATCTTGGAAAACAGCCATCCTCTTAGCTCTGACCTCTGCTAGGAGTTTCAGAGTTGCAGGCTCTTATGGCTGTAGAACATTATATTATTTTTCATCAAGACAGGGTGTCTTTAAGGACTAATCCTACTTTCATGCCTAAGGTGGTTTCCAAAGTGGCTTTAAATCAAACTATTCACTTGCCAACTTTTTTCCCTACTCCTCCAAATAAAGGGGAAAGGATCTTGCATTCCTTGGATGTACACAGACAACTACGTTTTTACCTGGACAGAACCAAGGACATCAGAAAATCAGAGCAATTGTTTGTTTCTTATGCTTCATGTTCCCAAGGTAAAGCCATTTCAAAACAGACCATTTCTAAATGGATTGCTCATGGAATCAGATTTTGTTATTCACACCATGGAAAGCAAATCCCAGGGAGTATACGTACTCATTCCACCAGAGCTGCTGCCACTTCCGCTGCCTTCCTCAGGGGAGTTCCTACCAAAGACATTTTGGAAGCTGCAACTTGGAGTTCAGTGCATACTTTTTCAAAGCACTACAATCTACCTCTCTACTCTAAGTCTAGGGCAGGCTTTGCTTCTGCAGTCTTGCAGGGCCTTTTAGCCACCCCTTCTTTATGACCACCTCCCTTTCATTCTGCTTTGGGATTCTACCCTACAGTCATGACTGCAACAGTGAAACACTATGAACATAGTACAGTTGTGTACACTTAACATAAATGTAGATGTTAGAGTGTCTTCACTGTTGCAGTCTGGGTTTCCCTCCCTCCTGTCCCCTCTTATTTTTACTTTTGTGTGGTTCCTTTTTCCTCCATTCTTCTGAGGTGTATTTGCAAAGGTTATGGGACCTTATTCATTTTGGGACTCCTGACATCTGGGGCAAGAAAAACTGGAGAACATGGCGTCGGCTTTGTACTCCTAGCGCTCTGACAGGGAGCATGGCTGAACTGACTACGCCGGACCCAGACTTTGGGATTCTGGAAGATCGAGAACTGCCTGCCGGCAGGGGAGAACCCTACAATCATGACTGCTACAGTGAAGACACTCTAACATCTACATTTATGGTAAGTGTACACAACTGTACTTTCTGGCCTGTGTGTGGGGTGAGGAGGGGGCTTGAAAATGGTAAATGCATTGATACTTTACACAATCGAGTTTTATATATATATAGATATATATAGATATATATATATATATATATATATATATATATATATATATATATATATATATATATATATATATATATTATATATATGTAAGTAGGGAGGGCTTTTCTTCCCTTTGACTCCAATCCAAAGAAGTAAAAGTTTTAAAAAAAACAAGCGGGTTTCTGGTACCTACACAATGTTGGAACCATATTGTAGGGAGAAAAAAAACAATTTAGTTAAACTGTATGAGAGGGTGGAGTTTCCTTTAATGTTTTTGTATAATAGTGCTATAGTGTTCTTTCACGTTTGCTGATGCAGTGAGCATGCTTGTGGAAGTTAGGTTCCCATGCTTTCACAGAAAAAAACAATTTATAGAACGCAAGAAGTCTGCATCAAGCCAAACATTGGTGGGACAAAGTTCCAAAAATAGGGAAATATTTTAAATATTGCTCTTAAGCTTGTTTTAACCAACATTTTTATCACTCATAACATAGGTAATCATACGTTTATATAAATGAAAACAAACCATATTGACAGAATTTTAGTTGCAAGCATTATTCATCACTTAACCCAGTCATTGTCAAGCATTTATATAGCTTCCAGATCCTGCTTTCTTTTAAAACTCATTCCTTACCTTTATGTATTCCCACAATTTCATTTTTACCTATAATTTGTTTCTACCCTTTTCTAAAGATACCAATTCCAGTTTTAACGGCTAATATATTCAGTACTTCTAGTAAAGTTTGTTTAGACTTAGATTTCCATTTTCTAGTAATTGCTTTTTTGGTAGCTATCATAATTAGACTCAGCAAGGCTTTACTATGCTTAGGCAGTTAAGGTAAGCTTTATATAATCCATGACGGAGGATTACCATCAAATGCTTTTATGTAATCCACCATTGTCATACTGAGATTCCTGTTCTTTTTACAGGTCTCCATTATGGCTTTATAACCAAATACAATCCTTTGTTCCACATAAATCTCCTTTTCCCCTTTTGTTCTATAGTCGTGATTGAATGTTTTATCTAAATGACTGCGTACTCTGTTTGGATCATTTCAGTTGTGTAGCTTGTATGCTGTTGGGAGACAGGTTATTGGCCTATAATTCTTAGAGTGGCAGGTTCACTTAAGTATGATTTTTTTTTCCCAGTGTTGGCCAATCCAGTATCATTTCAGGGTGTATGTATGATTAGTTTTTACTCTAGGCTTAATCACAGTGCAAGGATGACCATACGTTTTTAAGCAAAAGTTAGATGCAGCATCTAGACCTAGCTTTTTCCATTTGGGAACCCTTCTTTAGTTTTACCTCAGTAGGAGTTACTTCATTCCAATTTGTATTTTCTATATCTGAGTCTGTTGGTGGTTGTTTTACTACTTTTTATCCACTCAGCCTCCATGTGCTCAACTGAATCCTCGTAGGTATTTCTCCAGAATGCCGCAGTTTCCTCTCTTGGTGGTATCTCCATTACTGCTGTTTTCTTTCCTAACTCACTAAAATTTCTTTGGGTCATCCCTAACCTGTTTTGTATCCTTTCTTTATATTCCTCAGTCTATCCCCTAAGATTTTCAGCCTGCACAGAGATTTTTTTAGAGTGTAACCCAAATCCTGATTTGTCTTGATGTTTTTTCTCATTTTTCTAGTATTTTTTTAGATTTCATTGTCTCTCTTCTTCTAATGATATTATTTCTAACTGTTTCACAAAGTGTTTCTAGTCTGTGCTTCCATTGTGGTAATGTTTGCCCCTTTTATTTGTTTCTAATTTATGCTTTCTTGGTATTACCTTGTCTCTTATTAGTTTCGCTCACAATGATGTGCTCTGTTAATTTCTGTCATGTGGATTTCTTTAATAGTACTAGTTAACTTAATTTGGCTCATCAAGTTTTTAACTATTCACTTTTAGCAGCCTCTGTCTCGTACATATTATATAACCATTTTTATAAAGTCCAGCAGGTCTTTTAAATTTTCATCCTGAGCGAAGGTTTCTTTTGTAGTTTGTTTCCTGCTCTTTCTGACTCTGTAAATATCTGTTTTGAAATGACTGACCTTTCATTTTGTGACGCATCTCTACTTTTGTCTTTCTGCTTTTTCCAGTTAGGGGTCGCCAGTACGGATCGCCTGTTTTCAATATTTTTATTGAACTGATGAGTTATTTTTCTTTCCCTGTACTTCTGCCCTGCTGTACGTCCCTCTGTCCCTTCAGGCTGTACCAGTTTAAAAAAAAAAAAACCCTATCCTGACGTGACCTACACATCTCGGGTTCTAATACACATCCGTCATGTTGTAACTGCTCTGTTGTGTCTGTGCCTCCATTTCTGTAGCAATCTGCTTACTTGCCTTTACATTAGACTTCTGTGCTAGTATTCCATTTTTGTAAAACTTGACATGTCAGGGTGACTTTTGCCTATATGTATTTTAAAACATTTTTGACTGTTGTCATTTATTTATTTATTTTTAATGCATATAAAACTGTAGGGTCCATTACTCTCATGTTGAACATACCTGTGGATTCTCTCATTTTTTGCTTCCTTTTCCAAATCACACTGTGGTTTCTTGTCTAGTCAGTTTGACCTTAAATTGGTGTCTAATTGCTAATTTTTCTGTCAGTGACTTTGCTGTTCTGTGTTTTCCCCCATTGCTCTGAGTACAACCCCTTTTCAAGAACTATGGGTTAGCTACATAGAAACACAACTTAATTTCTTTATTGTCCTGAAGTGTACATTTCTTAGTTTCAAGGCATCTTGTCTGGCTGGTCAGTTTTACTTTTATGTAGAATATTTTATTGCCACAGTGGGCCCCTCTAATGCATGGGGCCCTAACACAGTTGCAGGATCTCATCCATTCCTAGAGTACTCTGCACTATAGTCTCTCTACCAGCCCTGGTCCTAGTGCCCAGCCCTGGGAAAAGTGCACCCAGCTCTCGTTTTTTTTTTTTTTTTTTCCCCCTCTCCATTTTGTGTGTGAATGTGTGTAAAACGTAGTACATGTATATGTAAGTGTGTGTCAGTCTACATCAGTTTTGCCTTGGCAGGATTTATTTAGTTAAGAGCAGGCCCACCAAGGCTTGAGGATGATTTCACTACAAAAACAAATCTCTGTCCCTGTTTTGCAATGTTTCCTTTCTCCATCTTCAACCTATACTGGGTCTCTGGTAATGTCATAAGCTCCCTTAGTTTGGTGATGACCCTTTTTACTTTCTGTTGCCTACTTTGTGCTAAAAGGTTTCCTTTTTCACTAAGGAGTTGAGCAATCTTTTTAATTTACCGCGGTGGTGCAGCTGTAGCGTTGTTGCCTCACAGCAAGAGTTTCTCCCGTTTGATTCTCGGCTGGAGTGCCTTCTGTGTGGAGTCTGCATGTCCTCCCCACGGTTGGGTGGGTGTTCGAAAGACATGCATAAATGGGCGTGCCTTCGTTGAAGGTTGAACGTCAAGCTGCCACCTTGGCGTTCATCAAAATCTATTGCCAGTCATTAACAGGCCGGAGTTCCACTGTGGCGACCCCTAACTGGGAAAAGCCAAAAGACAGCAACAACATCCAAATCTCTGGCACTTTCCAGTTGCTCCTCCTTGATTTTTGAAATCCTGTTTACTCTGAAATATTTCGGCCTTTGTCAGTGCCTTTTAAGTAATGCCTATTAACTGTTTTCCTACATCTGTTGTCTTATTTCTATCCTGTTTTTTAAATTTCATTTTCTCTCACTAGCTTTCCTTCTGGAGTCTTTTTTTTTAAACAGCACATAGTGCCAGTGTCCCATCTATACATTCTGCTGCATCTCATGTTTTGTTAGAGCATAATCTGAAATAGTAATTGGGTGCGTCAGAGATCCTAATATGTGTATATGTGTGTATGTACGTATGTGTATGTGTATGTGTATGTATATATATATATATATATATATATATATATATATATATATATATATATATATGCTTAAAGTACAAGTATCTAGTCTATTCCAGGTATTGTACATTGTACCTTGGCAAATAATTAAAAGGAACTTAAACAGGATTTAGGTTCACTTGTACCATACCACATATCCTCTTATTTCCTTAAAAAGAAAAAAAAATCTATTTTATGATTCTTATTTATACCCAGATGTCTCGTGCAACCTTGCGGTCTGCATCCTTTTTTTTTTTTTAAATTAATTTTCTTTTTTGTCTGTGTAAGATTTATATTTTATAATATGGTTAGCTTAGCTGTGATAGAAAGCTGTACACCCGTTATGAGATGCTTTATTTGGATGTGAATGTTGGGGGTCTTGGCTTATGTGTACACACTTAATGTTTGGGCAGGTTGATCTGTTATGCAGTTGCTTCTGCTCTGTTTCAAAGTACATTTGTTGCGCCTATTTCAGCATTCTTGCTTTGAAAATGGACTGGCAACAGCACAGGTTTGGCCAGTGTAGAACTTTACAAAACAAGGCTGAGGGGAAAATTGGTTTACAGAGGCACACTTTCCCTTTTCAGGAAGTGGTGATTGTGGGCCTGGAGTAGCAAACAAGTTTGGTGCTCCCAAGGGGAGAGGGTAGACTACTTCTCTAGGACCAGTATGCTGGCCATCTTCCTACTGCTGAGCTGCTACTGGGCAATAAAAGTAATAGGGTGTCCTAGGCAAGAATGTAAGGGCTCTTGGCTTAACTGTAGTACCTTGCCAGTTGAGTGCAGCAGCCCTCGGACACATCTCCTGGAGCGCTTGTGAAGAAGGCAGGGAAAAAAAACGGGGGTGGTGGTTGCAGTTTGACTTGGGGGGGGGGGGGGGGGGGCAGCAGCCGCCCATTGCTGTATCACTAAAAAGTCTAATCACTGTTCCTAGTCGGTGTTTCACAGATCCCAAGCTCTAACTACTTTTACTAAAAAAAAATCTTTACCTGGAGACAAGGCTGCTTAAAGGTTCTACTAGCCACTTGTCTGACATCTTTTGTTGCAAGAATACTGACTTTGTTCTTGGTGACATGTTCAGTCCCTCCCTAAGCTGCAGTAAATTGGCTGGAAAACTTCATATCTAATGTCCATTTCATTCTTCCTCACTTCTGCGCTTAGGATCTGACATCTGATCCAATTCCGATGCTTTTACAAGACTATGAGCTGAGCCTCTAGCTCCTCCCTATCCCGTAATGCCTTAAGATGTCCACCAGGCGATGTCTGCATTGGAGACGTCTTGTAGGTAGAGACAGGTTGATAGTCCTCCCAACCTTCCTCTTCTGTGGAGTCTGTGTTTCTGGAGGCGGGGTGAGCCCCCCCCCCTTGCTGCAGATTAACTTATTTATCTAATTTCCTACTGGGTGTGGAAGGAACCAGACATTGTGAAGTCTATTCTCAAACGTCCAAACATATTTCAGCCCACATAGTGACTGATTTCATTGGAGTAAGGGTGTACCCATTGATGCTATTGTGCCAGCAGCCACAGAGAAGGAACTGGTTGAGCAGAGTTCCACAGTCTGTCCCCCGACCAGGGAGTCCTGGGCTTTGGACAGACATAGGAAGTGCATTTACGCCTCTCCCACTTTCAGAACTGAGAGCATTGAACTACCTAGCTCATTTTACTTCAGAGTTTTTTCAAGGAGCTAACAAACTCTCTTCTACAGAGACCTAGTCAGAGGAAGACCTGAAGAAGCTGTCTCCCTAATTGGCTAATCTCTCTCCTCTAATTCCTCGATGAGGTTAATCTCTCATGCTGCAGAAGGCACCACTTGAGCAGCCAGATCAGACATCACCTTGAGGAGACCTGCTTGGTTGAGGCTGTGTGGGTTTGCAGAACCTTTTAAGCAGTCTTTCACTAATTCCCCCTTCGAAGTCTTCTCCCTCTGGACCATCTGTTACTCACCCACAGCGAGCAGCATGGGAAGACCTTATCTGCTATAGGGATCAAATTTTCTACCTGTCAAAGCTCTTTCTCAAGAAGCCAATTAGGGGCTAAGAAATTGTGGTTCAAAAAATCTCTAGGTCCTTTCCCAGGATCCTCAAGAGTCCTCTTCCAGAGGAAGAGTATTTAATGGTAGGTGCTGTCCTAAAGCAGAGGGTCTGCACAAAATCAGGGCTTCAGATAACCCTTCTCTGAAAAACCCTTTCAGTGCTCCTGAAGCATTGTCCAATAGACTGCTCCCATCTGCCTCCAGAGTAGGACAATCTCTTTGCACTCGACAGCTGGACAGATCCAGCAAGTGACCGATAGGTGCTAAGCATAATATCTAGATGTTACTACATTACCCTTTCCCTTCCTCCAAGGCACAGCAGGAATCTCCCCATTGTACCACCCAGTCTGAGGGAGCTAGTCAGTCAAGAAGTTCAAAAACTTGTAGAAAGAACCATCCAAAATGTTCCGACCGAACAACAAGGCTCTAGAACTTGTTTGTGCTTCTTTTTGGTGCCAAAAGAAGGCAGGGTCCTATGAACAATATTAGATCTAAACAAGTTATATATGTATGTCAAGAAGTCGAAGTTTTGGATGGTCACTGTGAAGTACATCTTGCAGCTTCTGCACACGGATGCATGGATGTGCTCTGTTGATCTCCAGGATATGTACTATCGTATCAAAATACTGTCCAGGAGGCATCTGTGTTTACGGGTGGGAGACTCATCAATTCAGACCTCTGCCCCTTTGGCTTCACCACAGCCCCCTGGGTGTTAGTGTATGGGAGTGGTAGCAGCTTATGTTAAACTGCAAGTATTCCAGGTGTTTCCATATTTGGACGATTGCCTCCTTAAAGCACCAGAAAAAAAAACTACTCCAGGCTACGGGGTATTTTCTGGAAACCTTCAAGCAGTTGGCCAATCGTGATTAACCCAGCAAAGTCAAACTTGACTCCTGCGCAAGACCTGGAGTTAATAGGAACGTGATTGAACACTATCACAATTGGCGGCATTGCCCCAGCAATGGGTCATTTCTGAGGCAACAAGTACAGGCTGTTATGGACATACCAGCTCCTGCTGCAAGACTAATTCTGTAAACGATAGGTTCGATGTCAGCAGCGATATTTCTGGTACTCTTGGGGAGGTTCTTCATACGAGTGCTGCAATAGACACTCTTGCAGTTCAGTGGTCCATCTTGTTTCACCCCTTAACTGCTCCCGTCAAACTAGCCCCAGTTTACAAATGCCATCTCCAGTGGTAGATGCTATTGGACTATCTTTATCTAGGCAGACCCTTTCCGGTTTCCCCTCCCACAGCCACAGTGACCATGGATGCTTCCCTGTTGGGGTGGGGCATATTCAGGGAAGAATGGTCCAAGGCACATGGTCCCCGGTAGAGACCAAATTGCACATAAATGAACGCAGTTCTCCTGACATTGCAAGCCTTCCACAACTGACTTCCTCTCGGGATGATACCAATTCATAGAGACAACTTTTCAGTTGTCTGGCACATCAGCAAACAGGAGGATCCCTTTCATACCCTTTGTGCAGAGAGGCCTTGAGAGTGTGGGAATGGACAGTGTTGTCAAACCACTTTCTCCTTGCAGCGCACATTCTCAGAGAGACCAATGTGGTGGCACTCTGCAGGTCCATCCTTAGTCTGCATGAGTGGTTGGTCCCTCAATCAAACAGTAGCAAACAAGATTTTCAGCCGATGGGGCCAGCCTTACTATCTCTTCACTTCTTTCCTAAAGAAATGTAGCTGGTATTTTGCTCTTATTTCCTCCCAATTGGGGAGTCCGAGGGATGCTTTAGTCCACGGTTGGCCTTTAGGTCTCGTATATGCGTACCCTGCAATACCTCTGATCCCAAGAGTTTTACAGAAAGCCAGCAAATTGAAGACCTCACTAATTCTCATTGCTCCCTTTTGGCCTAGTCAGGTTTGGTTCCCCTTTCTACAGTCTTGTCTGAAATATCCCCTCTGGTTATTGTCTCCATGCCAGGATCTGCTCTGTTAACCTGGTCCCCTTGGTTTAACCATATGGTTTCTTCACTTACATAATTTTCATGAAGTCCAGGCTAGCCTCACCAGTCCAACAGATTAATTATTCTTATTGCCTTTTAGAAACCGTCCAGAAAAAGTTTACAGTGGTAGGTGGGAAAGTTTCTTGATTTGGGCCTCCAGACAATATATTCCTTTTTCAGCTTCCATATTGGACATACTCCTTTGTCTAGCTTCACTTTTCCAGGGTGGAGCTAGTTTCTCTGCTGTAAAATTGAAACTGGCAGCAATTTCAAATTTTCACACTAAGATTCTACCTCTTCTTCCAAACTAGTAAAACTTTTATGAAATGTCTTATTTATGCCACCAGTCAAAGATCCTTTTAATTTCTCCAAGTCTTTTATGGTTTCAATAACCTTGATGGGAATGGACCCTGTTCCTGAGTCCAAGTACAGTTAATGAAATTGGTATTGTTTCAATCTTTGTCCGCCAGAAGTGCTCTTCGCAGCACCCACACTGTGCCCAGTAATGATGACTCCTGCAGTTTGTACAGGGTTACATGTATGGTAACATATCTAAATAAGATTGTAGATTTTTGTTTACAAGACCCATTGCTCCTACTACTACTGGAGCTGTCTGGATATCTTCCACATGACTCATTTCTGCCTGCAAATCCTGATATTTTGACAGTGTCTATGTACGCAAGACACTAGTCACTGGGTGTGGCCATTTTGTGATCAGTTCTACTTTTTGTCTTTTCACAGACAACTATGTCTCGCTTTCTAGTGTCTGTCTTTTTGAACTGTTAATGGGTGATCCCTTGTGATGCAGACGTCATCATTTTTCTGTGATGCTATGTGGCTCATGTTTCCAGGGATTTTCAGTTACTTCAGTACCATAGTGTTTGCACAATCCCCAGTGCAACAGTCTTGCCTCAGTATTATGCCTTTCAGTATACAGTCCTTCTGACATTAGTATGTCACAGCCAGCAACAAGGTGTGTGACTGTTTCCAATTCTATTTTACAAAACGTACATTTGTTTCTCCCACATGTTCAGTGGACTTGTAAACCAGCATGTACATAGCCCACTGTCTTGGTCCGCCAATATTAACCTCTCATCTTTGTGGTTTGAATTCACCTCTCCTTAGCCATTCCTGCATTCGATCCTGATCAACATGAGGTTCTTCCAGAAGTTTTGTGTACTTGCAACTATATTTATACATTTCTTGCCTCCTCATCTGATCTTCACCTTATATTTGTTTTCTGGCACATTTAGTTGCTGCCTGACTTTTTTTACTTCTGGCTTTATTTCTGTTCCTGCTTGATGTATTTTTCCGCTAGACTAAGCGGGGAACTCGTAATTTATTCTTCTCATGCATCAACACTTTCACTGTTTTGGTCTTTAAGTCAGCAGATGTGTGCAGTCCCATGATTGCAGATCTATACATCCTTCTCTGTGGAACCTGACTATTGACCTCAAAGGTCTCGCTCAGAAACCTTTTGAACCAACCACTTCTTGCCATATAAGATTTTTGTCTTGGAAAACAGCCTTTCTTGTAGTGATAACCTCCACAAAAAGGGTGTCTGAATTTCCGGCCTTGTCCTCCCAAGTCTCCATACTCCATCTGTATGAAATACAATGCATCTTTAAGAACTAACCCTTCATTCATGCCTGAAGTGGATACGGAGGTGAATGGAAACCAGACTATCTAATTACTACTTTTCTTCCCAAACCATTCCAACAAGGGTGAGTACATGTTGCATCTCCTTTATGTTAATAGGCAACACTCTTTTTATATGTGGAGGTCAAAGAAAAATTGCAAATAAGATCATTTTTCATTTCTTTCACCTTATCACTTGGGTCACAGTGTCGAAGATGACTCTCACTAATGATTATGAACTGCATTTCTACCATTTATTTTTCAAACCATACACCGCTACCCCGTCCTCTGAAAGTGCATTCTACGAGCTCTGTGGCCACTTCATCCACCTTTTCTGCCAGGCCTTCTATTGATGAAATATGTGCTGCAGAAACTTGGTCCGGGCGTCATACCTTTGTGTCTCTCGAAGTTGGACATACTTTTTGGAAGTAAAGCATCCTTTGGCTCCACGGTGCTGTGGCATATCCTTTCATGAGAGCCACCCAGGGAAGTACGTAGCTGGGGACTCTGACCAAGAAATGAGGAAGAATGAAATGGGCAGCATCAAATTAGAAGTTGCATAGTTACCATAATTTGGCATCTGTGTTCAGTTTTATTCTTCATGTCCCTTTTATCTTTCCCCATCCTAATGGCTCTGAGTCTTACAGGAACTCTGAGGTTTCTTGGTTTGAGCTCCAGAATATGACTAGCTTTGTTTTTTTTAACTTTAAAGAACAAGTATTTACCTTTTTAGTAAATTGTTCACAAGGCAGCAAATGTTTTCTGAGGGTTATACAGACGTGAGGCGTTATGGGAGATGGAACTTGAGGCGTGGCTCAGTCTTGTAAAAGCGGCTGAATCTGGTCCAGTGTTTGATCCTAGACCCAGAAGTGAGGAAGAATGAAATTGGACAACACAGATGCCAAGTTATGGTAAGTACACAACTATTTTTACTGCAGTTTCCCTTTTGCCTCTGCTCTTGATGGGTGATTTCACTGTGGCTATTTTGTGTTCCTCTGACCTCCCCTCACTTTTCTCTGTCCTATTGCACCTTGGGATGCCACTAAGGAGCAGAAGTCTGGTATGTCCTCTTGCAGCTGTTCAGCTGCCCTTAATGAGTAGAGAATATTCTCAATGACATCTGGGAAGGGCGTGGGTGATGCTCCTTCCTTGAGCTTCTGGGGAGCTGCATTCCCAGCCAGATAAAGGGCTATCCAAGCTTTTCTTCTTTTTTTTTTTTTTTTGGGGGGGGGGGGTTTGCAGAAAGGCAACATAGTTTACTTTTAACTCCCAAAGTTAGACGTTATATTTTCCTAAAGCAGATGGGGAGGATTGGCTGGGCTTTGAAAGGATTTTTAAAGCCTTTTGAGCTCTAAATGCTGAGCCTTTCTTTTGAGGTTTTACTGTGTAATTCAGTCTGGGGAACTTGAATTACATTTGTTTCAAGTTCCCACTTCACAGAATGGGGAGTCTGATGAATAGCTTCCCCGCAGTTAGATTCCCATTACAAAGTTATTTCTGACGCTAATTATGAAGGTTTTGTTTTTGTGTGAACAAAAACAAACTACTCCCAGTAAATGTGATTTGATTTACAGGCTGGTTTTCCTTAACCTGCAGCTATTCCTCTTGTATTTCCAGTATTTAAGGATGCTTCTGGTCAGCTAGCAATTTGCTTGATGGCCATGTTCTCCCAGAAAGTCGAATGACTTTTTCTAAGTCTAGGTCAGACCCTGTAGTACTTTGTCAATATCAGTGAATGCCAAATTTCTATAGGGTAACTAGCCTTTTTCCTTCTGACAAGCTGGGGGGAAAATTATGCTTCTTCCTTGGCCTTGAGAGTAGTGGATTGTCAGGTTTGCATTTCTTAATTTCTGCTGGCTTTTTTAGACCATAGGAAAAGACAGACCAGGCTAGGAAGGAATGCAGGTTGGCTAATGCTAATTGAGAGAGGAGTTGCAGTAGCGAAGAAGGTGTCTGAGGCACTTCACAAGCTTCTGGAAAGTAACAGTTTGTAAGGCAAAGACAGATAAAGAAGATATTAGACACCCAACACCCTTCATAAAGGGTCCACAGGACTTCAAAGGCAGATGGGAGTACTTCCCAGCAGGTTCTGAATGAAGGCTCCCCGTCCCCACCCCCCAAGCTGTACTGCCCATGTCCTAAACTCTGATGAAAAGAGCAGAAGCCTACTACAGAAAATGAAGTTAGGAAAAGCAGCAGGTTCATATGAGGTCACAACAGGAGATACAGTTGGATGAGATAGGAAAGAAATGGCTCCTGAGGGTACTCTTGTCAGTATGAAAAGAAAGATGTATCCTAGATGACTGTAGAGGGTGATTAACAAGTATGCATAATAGAAGTAATATGAAAGATGAGCAGTTTGGATTTAGATCAGGATGCAGCACAACTGACCTTTGTTTGCAATGAGACTGGTATTTGAGAAGAACCTAGAGCCCATCTGTGCATTCCTAGACTTGGAGAAAGCATATGACAAGGTCTCAAAGCTGATTTGGGCAGTCCTGTGGTGGTTAGAAATCCCAGAAACACATTGGTAGAATTTGTACAGGCCATGCATAAAGACCCAACGACTCGAGTATGAATATTGTTTGGTCTTGTAGAGAGATTGATTCCTTATGTGTTTACATCATGGTTCAGTTCCGAGCCTACTGCTGTTAATACTAGTGATGGACTAAGTTGGAGGAAACAGATCAACAAAGTTGCTGTATGCAGTAGTGGCATTACAGGCAGACTTTGAACAAGCACTTTCAGCAAAGCGTAGAGGAATGGAATGCAAAACTGAAGGTGTGTGGGTTAAAACTGAATACAGAATAAGACTGTTGTAGTGGCAGCAAATTTTTTATTTATTTTCAGTTTGACCGGGGTGGTCCACTGGGCCTGGAAGAGCCCGTTTTCTGTGAAGGCCCGTGAAGAAATGCCCCACAGATCAATCCTACAATAGTTGCCAATACAAGCAGTTGATTATACAAATGGCATACATTGATGAAATGTATAGCTAAAAAGAATAGGCAAAGTGATACATGTCTGTCTAATATTTGTGGATACTATACTATATATATATATATATATATATATATATATATCTATTTGTGTGTGTGTGTAAAATTTATTTTTTTTTTGAGATAAGTCAGGGCGGAATGTCCTGTAGATGAAGTAGGTATGGGAGTGCAGGTGTACTGCAGAACAAGTATAGGGTGTAGTACTTGGGTGATGGTGTAAGGGGTTAAGTAGTGGGGGAACAGGAGAATTCCCACTTTGAAACTAGGTGAGACTGGAGGAGAGATTTGAAGTTAGTGGCTCTGGATATTTCAGAGGGTAGCCGGAAGAGAGTTCCATAATTTAGCTAAGGAGCAAATGGGGGAAATCAGAAGCTGAGAATTAAAAATAGTGGAAGAGGTTTGTCTTCAAGTATGTGGGGGGGGGGGGGTTAGAAAGGAGTCTGAGATCAGAGCTAGAATCAGAGGGGCTGCAGCCAAATGACACAGTGCCCGGGTAGTTTATGGCAGAGTGCCAAAGAAGCTAACTAAAGTGAATAATGCAGTAGTGCTGTCAGTACTGCTGTGTGGTACAGAAACCTGGGCATTTAAGGTAGAGCAGTTTAGGAAGCTGGAGGTGACATTAAGTGCTTGACATAGGTAGTAGGAAATGCAATGAGAAACGAAAAAATGTGCGCACGAGCAGAAGCCAAAGTAGCTCCAGTTGCAGAAAAGTTACTAGAACAGATTAGTGGTTCAGGCAGTCTGGAGATGATTTGGGACAGACAACAAGGCAAGAGGAAACTCTGTCCAGCAAAGATGTGGATGGATTGAGAAAGAGAACTTGTGACAGTTGAACGAGTGTCGAAGGTAGGAGTGGCATCTAATAGATATGACAATTGACATGGCCCCATCCCATGTAGAGAGTATGGATGGGCTGCTGCTGATTGAGGGGGAAAGTTAACTGCCGACCTCCCTTACTTGAGAGACTGACATCTCTGAACTAATTGGCATCTTCTGATTCCTGTAACCAAACTTTTCTTTTAAATGTTCTTATGACACTACTAATACTGCTTCCAGAGCAGCTGCCACTGTCTTGAGATTTGCTTGTCTACTTTCTCAAAATTTACCAGATGTCAAAACAGAGATCCTGAACACTTCTGGAGTTTGGTTCTTTTCTGCTAAGGTGCTCAAATATTCAACTTTTTTGATCTGCTGTTGTCAGTCTTAATTTTTTCCTTGACAGTTGGGTTCTGTTCAGATATTGGAACAGACTCTGCTTTTACTAGAGCTCGTGCCAGCCAAAAACTCTTGAGCTTCACCTCTACCCAGAATCCTTCTCTCTCAATTATATCAGATCTTGTTTACCACTTTTCGAAACAGTCTTATCTAGCTATTGCCTCTCTAGTTTTAGTGGTTTAGGTAATATTTTTTTACCTTTTTCTCAGTTTCTCCTTTAACCTCTTCTTGCACTGTGTATTCCGTAAATTATCATCTTTGATGCAGTGCAAGGGAAAAATGCATTTCCCACCATCATTGCTGATGGTTCCTCTGCCCTCATTCTCTTAGGTTTTCCTTCCCTGTACACTTGTGTACTTCTCTGGCTATCATTTCTGATGGTCCTTTTTACCTTTTTGCTTCCTTTAAATAAGCACACTTGTATATTTGTGTGTATAAATGTGTATACAATGTACGCGCACACATGCGCATATATATATATATATATATATATATATATATATATATATATATATAAATTAAAAATGTCCAGTGTTTTCTTCTGTAGACAGTTTAAGTGGCTATTTTTCTAGCTTCCTTTATCTTGTTGACGTGGTTGAGAAGGATAAGGCCCCCCCCTCTTGGCTCAAAAATATGATAGTGTGGCCATAAAATTCCATTGTCAGATTTTCACTGTTTATATCTAGGCCCCCACCACTTAGAAGAAGAGTTCTTGTGGAAAGACGAAATAAGCTTATTTTTAAAAGGTTTCCTTTGCTCATCCTTTGGCAAAGCCTCAATTCTGTAGATAAAGCAGAAACGGACACACCATCTCCTTCATCCTCATCTTCTCTGGACAAAGGCAAGAAAAGAAGCCTCTGTTCAACCTCCCCATCGGTTCCAAAGTTACGAAATTGAAGCCTTCTGTTTAGAAAGTTTCAATGGAATCACAGGTCTCTGCTGCTGACATTCCAGAGCCAACTCCCATTCCGGCCCAGGTAGTCATTTGAGGCCCTTTGCTCACCTTAGACTGATCTTTTGCTGGGGAGTTCCTTGAAGTTTTTTTGCAGGGTCCCAAGTCCCCTTTGTTGGTCTGCTCCATCAAAGTCTTTCTGAACTTGACATGGAAAGGCTAGTGAATAAAATTTTATGGGCCTAGAGGACTTTCGGGCCCCCTTTCGGTTCTGACCCAGTTTGGTCTTGGTACCGAAACTTCCTTTACACCACTAACTACTCTAACCTTCTTGGAGGTTTGAGTCCACTATTCCAGATCTCCAGGTGCAGACTGTACCAGCTCCGGAGTTCACTTTTGAGCCAGTAGTTACCATGAGCTCTTTTTGAACTGGAGACCTTCCAGAGCCATAGCTAGCTTGTGAGTTCCTGGGGGCAGATCTCAACTCTGGGTTTTTTGGAGCTGTCCCTGCTCCTCAGTGCTTCGGCTTGAGTTAGTTTGGCTCTGGTCTTGAGGGTTGGTTCTTCACAGCAGGGAGTGACACCTGTTCTGAGGCAGTCTCTGTTCCGGACTCCCTTCCCTCATGTGGGCTTGCCTACGAGGCCATGCAGGTGGTTTTTTCTCTTGCAGAAACTCTATTGGCACCTTCCCCCTTTGGAAACGGGTACCCCCCCAGTTATTCCTACTGTCTCTCCACTAGGACAGTGGGTGCTGAAGCCTTCATCTTCTGACACCTCCCCAGATATCCATCTGACAAGGTCCCTCAAAAAGTGCAAAAGGAAGCACTTGGATTCCCCCAGGAATTGGTCACAGATTTCAATGAGGGGGAATGATCCCCACAGTAGTCATCTGAAGATCTCATTTGGAGATGTCCTGAAAATTTTAAAACTGAGGGGTAGCTGGAGGTCTCAAAACCCTTCCTCTGAGGAATCTGCAGGCTTTTGGCACCCACCTGTCTACCTTTTGGGTGACATCTTATTAACTTGTTCAGTTGAATTCACAGTGGGTGTGGAAGGCTCAAGACACCATCGAGCCCATCCTCAGAAGACCTGATAAGATACTTTCCGCCCCTGAAGATACAGTTCTGGGCCAATGGATAAGATGTAAATGCTATGGTCGTAGCGTCTGCCACTAAAAAGGAACTTGCAGGACAGATTTGGTAAGCAGGCCGAAGTTTCATCGACCTTCACCATAAGGTCCTTGAATTTTTTGGCACATTTCACTAGACTCCAGTGGGATCTAATTAAGGAATTTTCAGACACCTGGGCGGGAGCTGTAGCTGAGGAAGCCGGAGAAAGTGGCTTACCAGTTAGCCACCCTGGAATCTGTGTCCAGTTTGTCCATGAGGCTCCTTGCCCATACAGCTGAAGCAATGTCCAGAGCAGCGGGTAAAAGCATGACAGACACGCCTGGATGCACCTATGTGATTTTGCGGAGCTATTCAAGTCATCTTTAGTCATTGTACTTTTTGATGGAACATTCTTGTTTGGACTGAAAAGTAAGACTTTATCCAGGTGTGAGAAGGATATTAAGACCCTTTCTGCTGTGGCATATGTTTCTCCACCCCCCAGGTCCTTTTCTAGGAACCAGAGGAGTGGTGGAAAAAATGTGGTTTAAGAAATCCCAAGGGCCTTTCCAAGACTCCTGTGGAGGGAGTTCTGCCTGGGGCAGAGGGGGTGAACCAAAACAGAAGATGCCGCCCTCGTGGCAAGAGGTGGTCCATAAAACCAGGGATTCCTTTCCAGGGAAGCCCTTTCAGTGCTTCTGAAGGGGAGGCCTGATCTTCCTCTGGAGGCAGTCTGGGGACGCTTGTCCTTGCACTTAAACACCTGCATAAGTATAACAGATTCCTGGGTGCAATGGATCATATCCATAAGCTGCATCATTCCCCTTTCTCACCCACCCCCTGTACTCAAAATCCCCCAATGTTCCACCTAATCAGAGGGATTCAGCAGTGCAAGAAATTTAAACTGCTGGAAAGAAGTCCTCCAAGAAGTCTCGCTAGACCAGAAATGTTCCGGAACCTAAACTGGTTTCTTTAGTGCCAAAAAAGACGGGATTGGAGACCGATTTTGGATCTGTGCGCTGAACAAATCTGTTTGGCAAACAGAGTTTTGAATGGTCACGGTACAGTCTGTTCCCTATTTGAAGAAAGATGACTGGATGTGCTCAATAGACCTTCAGGATGCGTATTACCATATAAAGATGGGCAAACGCTCCAGAACGTTCCTCCACTTCCAGGTGGGAGCCAGTCTTTACCATTTCAGAGTACTGCCTTTTGGTCTCACCACAGCCCCAGGGTGTTCACCATATGCATGATAGTAGTAGCAGCTCACTTGAGACTGCAAGGATTCAGATTTTCTGTACTTGGACAACTGGCTCAACTGCTTTGATCAAGCATCAATTAATGGTAGCCAGCGATTACACACTCTTATCTGCACCCACGTGGGGATTACAGTAAATCAAGAAAGTCGCATTTAACTCCCATCACATTTAGAATTCATAGGGGCGTTTTTGAATACTCAGCAATAGCATCCCTTCTTCCAGAAAGACATCATAGAATAGTAGTACAGTTCAAAAGGTATTCCGCAGAAAGAAGCTTGCAAGCTGTAGGGGCGAGGGCAGCTTGTATAACTCTAGTGTTAGCTAAGGTTACATACGAGAATTATGCAATGGCTACTAGCTTCTCAGTGGTTTATCCTTCAGCCGCTGTCAGTCCTGATCAATTGTGAAACAGATCATTCTTGGTGGGTACTTTTTTATGAAGAAATTCTCCACAGTCATCCCTTTTTACTTCCGAAGCCCATGGCCATAGTCGCCATGGATGCCTCCCAGATGGAGTAGGGGGTGTTATCTGGGCAAGATGGTCTAAGGCACTTGGTCCCCATTAGAGGCCAGTTTACACATCCGTCTCTGGGAGATAAGAGTGGTACTTGTATTGCAGGCATTTCAGACAGCTCTTCCTCAGGGGACTGTTGCAGTTGAAATGGACTATGTCAGTTTGTTACATCAGCAAGCAGGGAACAACCAAGTCTTATTCCCTTTTGTTGTGAAGCCCTCAGTGTGTGACAGTGGGCAATATCTTCCACTTTCTAATAACACACATTCCGGGGAGTTCCAGTGTGCTTGCAGACAAGCTGAGCAGATGCATCCTTCAGCCTCACCAGTGGTGTTGCAATGTAGAAGTGGCAAAATTGATATTCTGTCATTTGGGTCAACCATGCTGCGACCTGTTTGCATCTGCACTAAACAAGTGCCAGCAATTACTTCACCCCGACCCCCCGAGATGCGCTCTTCCACAATTGCTCCCTGGTCTTTTGTATGCCTTTTCCCTGATACTTCTACATCTAATTCCAAAAACTTTTACAGAAAGCACTCTGGTTGAAAAGCACAGTAATCCTCATTGCACCCTTTTGGCCCCAACTGATTTGGTTCCCCTTTGTTGGCCTTATCCGATTCGACAATCTTGGATTCTGGACCCAGTACGCGAACTTCTGTCTCATCCAGATGGTCTTGTTCATCCATACATTTTGAACTTTAAGCCGATTGCATGGTTCCTCCAATTCTATTAATTGCCAGGCGTCCTAATATTTTCTCTCCAGTATGACACATTCCTTTGGCTCATAAAGCTTCCACTCGAACTATATTTAAACAAGTGGAAGAGATTTACCATTTGGGTCCTTGAAAAGCAAATTGATCCCTTTTCTGCCTCCATAGAGCATATTTTAGATTTTTTAGCCTCTTCAGTGCTGGGGCTTCTCCTTCCACCATCCGATTACAATTGGCAGCAATCTCTGACTTGCACAACTATTAATGTTCTTTAGCTTCTAGACTTGAATCGTCTAGATAGGAAGACTGCTTAAGTGGCTGTAGACCTTGTAGTATGTGCTTTGATGGACTTGGGAAGTTTAACTTGTTCTTATGAATGAAATCTTTCAGCCACTTGGTGAGTAATCTTGCTGACTGCTATACTCGACTTTGTACTAGAAAGAAACACAGTTGACGTGATTGTCTTATGTTTTTAGTTCTGTAAAGGTAGAAACGCAAGTATTTATGGATAACTAGTAAATGTAAGCCATATGTCTTTGCTGGAATGATTTGGGAAGAAAACCGTGATCTGTGTTATCCTATTTCATTATTCATCATATCTGGGTCTTAGATCTGATGTGGCACTTTACAGAGCAGTTAAGACTCGAGCTCCTCCCACTCCCTTAATCCCTTTCTACCATCCAACTCTCAGATCTCGTTTGCTACATATGTGATTCCTGGCTTAGTGTGGATTAAGGTTTTTCTTGGAGTTTTCTCAGTTAAGTGGTGCATTTTTCTACTTGGTGCTTTCCTTTTCTCCCCATCTATCTCACTTTTAGCGCTGGATGTTTGTTTGTCCCCCCACTCCTTTTGGCACCTTTTTCCTGTATCTCTCCTTAGTTTATTTTTTGGGGATTTTTTGTTGCGCTTTTCTTCATAGGTTGTGTGCTTTTGATCCCTCCTACTGTTAGTGTTTTGGAGTAGTTTTGGGACTTTGTAGTGTGCTTTGTGTTTCCTTTTTTTTTTTTTTATTCTTCCCGCATGTGTTTTCTGGTAGGTCATGGTAGACAAGCCAACCGGATTCCAAAGATGCCAAATTCAGACTCCCACAAGAAATGTTTGCATTGTCTGGGATCCATCCTCCTCAAGCCGGAATTTTCAATTTGCATGGCACTCTATCCTTTGGTGTTGGCAGATCGCAGGAAGAAACTCCTTTTCAAGGGCTTGGCTCAAGGGGCTCCCTTTGTCTCAGGCTCCCCTTCTTCCAGCAGCTGCAAAGTCTCTAAGAGGAGAGACTCCCCTCCTTGTCTGAGGGCTTCTTCTCTGGCAGCTCAAAAATGGCCAAGAGTCTCTGATCCCAGCCCCTGGATCTGAAGCCGTCCTTGGCAGATTTGGATCCCTTGGCTCAGGATCCATCTTCTGATGCCAGTTTCCTCTAATCTGAGACTGTTTCCCAGGATCCATTTGCTGCCTCTGATCCAAGGCAGGCTGAGCTTCAGGGCTTGGATATGAGTTTGTCTGATCCGGGGTTGGTTATTCTGGATTCCTCAGATCTTCTAGGGATCAGATGTCTTTGGATACTAGATGCAGGAGTCATTCCCCAGATCGGGAATGCCACAGAGTAGTGGTGTCCCAGCGGTCTTCGCCGTCCAAAGTCCACGCCTCAGCCTCTTACAGGTCCTCCAAGAGCATCTTGCCTTCAGACATGGACAGGATGATGAGTTTCCTTAGGGCCCCAGATAGAAATGGATCTTTTGACGTCCCCAGCCTGTTTGGGCTTGGGGAGGTCCCCAGCTCAATTGGTTTCTCCTTTTTCGATTCCTGTGGTTTTGGAATACCATGTCCTGGTTTTGCATAGGGAGGTGTTGGGGGATCCAGGCATGTCTGTTTTCCCTGACTAGCTGTGTTCCAGTGGTTTTGGACCAGAGCGGGTCTCTGTCCAGAGGTTGGTGCTGGGTCCCTGGGAGGGGTGCTGGTCTGGGTTTTTCAGGCAGGTTCCTTCCTTTGGGGGCATCTGGCTTTGACAGCTTGGGCCCTGTACTGTCAGAGGTGCCCAGGGCTGGGGTGGGCTCTGCTTGCCCTTCCCTTGTGGTTTTGGATACGGGAGACCGCATCTGACGCAGGAATCCAAGACACTGGTATTCACGCCAGCTGAGGGCTACCTGCAGTCAGATAACCCAAATGTGATGACTGCAACAGTGAATAAACGCTAACATCTACATTTATGGCAAGTGTACACAACTGTACTTTATGCGGGTTCGTGGAATCCTTCAAAGTGTACTTTATGAATGCCCCATTTGATGGTTCCTCTGTTTGGACCTTTTTTCAAAGAAACTTTGACTCGCAGTGGGGCAAAATTCCTTTGGAAGTTGGAATAAATTATTCTACTCCCCAAAGGTCCTTTTCCAGAAACCAGTGAGGAAATAAGAAGCTCTGGTTCCACAGGTCGCAGTGTTCCTTCCAGGATGCTCTAGAGGATTTCTCTTTCAGGGGACGGGGATTCAACAGCAGACGCTGCTGTAGGGGCAGGGGGGGTCTGCAAAATCAGGGCTCCAGGGAACCTTTCTCTGAGAAGCCTGTTCACTGCCCCTGAGGTGTTGCCAGACTGTCCTACTCTGGGGATAGTTGTTAGTTTGTTATGGATGCCCAGGAGCTTGGGTACAACAATCAGTGGGTGCTCAAAATTATATCCAGTGTTAATTCCCTTTTCCCAGCCACCTCCAGTTACCAAGAAATTTCTCCCAGACAGTACCAGTCAGTTGGAGAGTACTGGCTGATAGCCTAGTACCAACCTATGAGTCTATGAAATAATGTTAGGCATAGAACAAATAGAACAGATTTAGGAAATGATGCATCTATTGTCTGCAAAGAACATTCAACTGTTATGAAACATGGAGGCGCCTGAGAACTATGAAATTGTGGATGCAAGTACTGTGCAATCTGCGAATCAGGTTTGTTTAGAAGGAAACGAAGAAAGGAAGAAGTTCTCATCAAATAAGAAAAAGAAACTGACTAATGACTAAAGGAAAGCGAATACGTAGCAAAAAGGATTCTGCTTTATGTAACACGCTGGTGACAGGGAATTAAGATATCTGTCCATCAGAAAACCCTCAGCTTACAGAAAAAGGCATCCCCTTTCCAATGGAAAAGGTAGAAAGAGGCAAGGGGCAGGTGAAAAGGAAGAAATCAAAACTGAACGGCAAGGATCGAACATTACTGTAAGAAAAAAGGAGAGACTGACTGCATGGCTCAAGCTGTGTATTTACAATGCCAGCTGGTTGAGAATTTAATATGCAATGAAAACAGTGGAATTAAGACTAATAGTGATTATCTATCCTTCGTAACGATTGATGAAGCAGAAATGACTGTATTAGAAGCTGAAAATTCTTCAGAGATGGTAAGCAAAGATATTCCTGTAATTGGGGTTTGTTAGAGGAACTGATAATTATCATCTCTGCAAATATCCGTAACATCGAATAGTGTTATGCTTGCCAGGAGCAAAAATTGAAGATGTGAAACAAGCCTTGGAATGCCTTGGTCTGGAACTGACAGCCCTCCTAGATAGTATAGCTGGTGTTGGGACATATTTTCACAAATTGCCTATAGAAAGGATAGTCAGGTCACTGTGAATGATGAGATTTTTTGGATAAACACCTACATGGAAAGAATGTTTCGTTTTAAAAAATGGAAATGTGTAGAGCATCCAAGCCTTCTTTTGGGCACACTTGTTCAGACAGGATGGTGTGCATTTGTCTAGATCAGGGAAGAGAATTTTTGCAGCAGATATATTTTTCAGTATTTGACACTAACCAGGATTTTTGCCAGGTCAAAAATGTAACAGTTCATGGATAGCAACATTTGATGCATCTCTGATGGTTGTTAATGCTAGGAGCATTAATAATAAAGTTTTTTTTAATTAGAAAATTTGCTTCGTTCCCACAAGATTGTTAGTTTCTGAAACATGGTTAATGAACAATGACTGGAAACAAGTTCTGTCAGGGTATAAATGTTTTTACTGTAAGAGACATTATAACAAAAATAAGGTGGAGGTGTTATGATGGGGATTAAAGATGGCTATGAGACTAGTGATTATTATATGTTCAATGATAACACCAGTACTATAGACTGTAACTCTGACAATAAAGACAACCCTGGAACATATAACAGTTGGAGTGTACAGACCACCAAAGTCAAGTGCAGATGACCTAGCGGAATTTATACTTACATGAAATGCAGGAGGGAAGAGTAATATTAGCTGGGACTTAAATTTATCAGAAGCAGACCGGAATAATATTGATTCAACATCAGTAAAGAACTTATTCAGAGTATATTCACCTCATTACTCTAATCAGGGATTCCCATCCCCCTCCTGAGAAAAGGCCTAGGCAGGATACAGACTATGATTCTTCTGATCAGGTTTCCATTTCCTCGGATTGCTATTCAGACCAGGGATACTCTTCCTCCCTATGAGGACTCTGATGAAGAATCTGTCCCTTCAGCCTCTCCTCCTGAGGATTATTCTTTTGGGGAAACTTTACGTACCATGAGGGAGCATTTCCATTGGTAAAGTCAGGATTATTCAGAATCCAAGAAAAGGCTCAGGGATTTCCTTTTACTGCCTCAGCACAGGCCCCTGGCTATTCCGTCTGTGCTAGCTATTGTGGATGATGTGTTCTCTGAATCCAGCTTATCTCCTGATTCTTTGCCCCCTGCACCAGCCAAACCAGATAGGTATTAGAGTCCCTGGCTGTCGCAAGTTTCTTTATAAAAACCGTTCTGCAGATCCAGAAACTATTTCCCAGGGTCCAAAATGGGTTAAGGCTTCCATTGCAAAAAATCCAGTACCCTCTGACAGATTCCAGAGCTTTGGATAGATGGGGGAAGAAAGTTTATACTTCTGCAACTTTAGCAGTAAGGGCTTTAAATTGCCAGTTTCACATGCTTAAGTACGAACAATATTTAATGGCTCAGTTAAAACAGAAAATGCTTGCAAGCTCAGAAGCTCCTGACTGTAAAGAAATGCAGGATTTATTGCATGCAGTTGAACAGGTGGGAAAACATGCTCTGCAATGTGGTTTTGATTCTTTAGAGGCCTCTTGTAGAGTCGCAGTTACAGGTTCTGTGATTCGAAGACATGCTTGGTTAAAAGACCAGAGTTTACCTGATCAATTTAAGGCATAAATTATTGGATGCTCCTTTACAGCATGATACCTCATTTGGTGTTAAGGCAGAAGAGGTATAAAAGAAAATGGTGGATAAAGCTAAATCTATGCAAACAGTCAAAGATTTCTTACAGGTACAGCCACCTCGATTTAGCAGAAATTGGCCAACAAAGAATTGGTCCTTTCCAGTGTCAGGCCACAGAGAGGCAGAAACAGATGCCCAAGAGGCAGATCTCAACCCCAAGGCTCTAACAGACGACAGTGGGGGCACCTCAACCCAAAAAGGAGGTGAGGAACAAGTCTCAACCTTACAGGAAACCGTCCCAATGACTTCCCCCTTCGTACGCCAAACACTTCCCTTTTGGCAGCCCCCTTAGGGGGGAAGCTAGCACTTTTTTTCTCAAAACTAGCAAACAATCACCCGAGACAAATGGGTTCTGAATATTGTGTTTAAAGGTTACAGGTTCCACTTTCATACTTTACCAAGGCTAAAAGGAATGCCAGACCTGCCACAGAATCAGTGGGCAGAGGCACAAAAACAAATTTCAGCCTTGATGGACATGAGCTATTCAGAAAGTACCACAACAGGAACAAGGACCAGGATTTTACTCGAGACTCTTCCTGGTCCCCAGAAAGGGCAAGGCCCTGGAGGCCCATACTAGACCTTTCAATTCTAAATACTTACCTGGATATCCCGAAAGTCAAAATGTTGACATTACAGCAGCTTCTACTCATGCTGGGCAAGAAGGTTTGGCTTGTTACTCTGGACCTTAGAGGCATACCTGCATGTCCCTATCAGACAAAATTGCAGAAGATACCTCCGATTCAAAGCTGGTACAAGGCACTACCACTTCTCAGCACTGCCCTTTGGCTTATCTACTGCGCCCAGGGTCTTTACAAAGTGCCTGTCACCAGTAATTGCATTTTGCAGACAGAAAGGAATTCAAATATATCCATACCTGGACGACTGCCTCATTCAAGCAGAGACAAAGGACATTCTTCTACAGCATCTGGCGTTTGTAAAAAAGTTGTTAATTTCTCTAGGGTACACAGTAAACGAAAAGAAGTCAAAACTAGTACCCTCACAACAGATTATATTCCTGGGTGCCAGCTTAAGTACAACGGCCCAGATGGCTTATCTCAAGCCAGACAAATTCAATTAACTCAATATTTTCAGTTACTGGCAAAAAAGTCCCATCTCCCTGCAAGACAAATTCTGCAGGCCCTGGGATTCATGGCATCCTGCATACTACTAATACCATATGCCAGACTGCATATGAGGAAATTACAATGGTACCTAAAAAGTGTGTGGACTCTACGCTCTCACAGTTTAGTAGCAGTAATACCAATGATTCCCTGCCTACAACAGGAGTTTCGATGGTGGGCACAGGCGTGTCACCTAAACAAGGGTCAGCCTTTTACCCTACCCACAGCCAGGCAGACTCTAAGAACAGATGCTTCGGATTACGCCTGGGGAGCACACATGGCAGAAAAATGCATTCAGGGCAAGTGGACCACAGACCAGATGCATCTTCACATCAATCAAAAAGAGATGTTGGCTGTTCAAAAATGCCCTAACAGCTTTCAAGAACCTTCTTCATCCAGGACAATTAGACAGAATACCACAGTAATGTGTTTCATAAACGAGCAAGGGGGCACTCATTCTTATCCCCTATGCAGGCAAGCCATGACCTTGTGGAACACATCTCTAACATATCAAGTTCATCTGCAAGCACAATTCCTGCCAAGAAAGAGAAATACTCTGGCAGACTATCTAAGCAGAAATATCATGGACCCTCACAAATGGAAACTGAATCCACAAATCTTCAGCATGGTAACGCAAAAATGGGGATGCCCAGACATAGATCTCTTTGCCTCCCCCCGAACTGCAAACTACAAAAATTCTGCCCAAGGACTTATCACACACAAGCATGGAAAGTGGATGCTCTCTAGTCCGGCTGGAAAAGTCTAAAAGTTTATGCCTTCCCACCACTGCCTCTCCTTTCAAAGGTACTCCTAAAAGCCAGACAAGAAAAAACAGAGATGATCCTGATTGCTCCAGACTGGCCACGCCAGCACTGGTACCCAATCTTAAAGAACTTAGCTCAAGACCCTCCATGGATTTTGCCTCAAATTCCACACCTTCTGACTCAACAAAACAATCAGATCCTGCATGTTCAGCTCAAAACCCTAAACCTGGCTGCATGGCAGATTCATTAGTCAAACAGGCAACACCTCTCTCTAAAGCTGTTATGGATGTCATTTTGGAGGCCAGGAGGCCTAGCACCAGGAAAGCTTACAGAAAAATGGAAAAGATTCTGCGCCTGGAACCAGGCTCAAAGCCTTGACCCTCTTGTCCCAGACATTCCTCAGATTTTGCAATACTTAACTTCTCATCGATTTAAGATCCACGCCTCTGCCATTTCAGCACATTACAACACGGATCCTCCTTTATTCTCTCATCCCTTGCTAAAGCAGTACCTCAGAGGGGCTACAAACATAAGACTGCCCCGAGAGCACCAACACCAACTTGGGACCTCAATTTCTTTTTGGAAAAACTGACCCTGCCACCTTTTGAGCCAGCCAATACGGCCGAGCTAAAATTTTTATCATGGAAAACAGCTCTGCACCTGGTAGCATCTTCAGCACGAAGAGTCTCAGAGCTGCAGGCATTAATGGCAGTGGAACCTTTTATAATTTTTCATCAGGACAGGGTTTCTTTAAGGACAAACCCAACCTTTATGCCAAAGGTTGTATCTAGTGTGGCTCGTAACCAAACCATCTATTTGCCAACTTTTTATCCAAACCCCCAGAATAAAGGGGAGAAACATCTGCACTCTTTGGATATACACAGACAACTACGCTTCTACTTGCTCAGTTTTCCTGAAAGCTTTTGTTTTGTCCAACTGTTTGCAGCATATGCTGCAGGGTCACAGGGCAAGGCTATCTCAAAGCAGACTATATCCAAATGGATAGGACACTGTATTAGTTACTGCTACACACAGCATGGAAAATCAGTCCCTAATAACATTAGACCACATTCCCCCAGGGCAACCGCCACTTCAACAGCCATTCTCGGAGGAGTTCCTACCAAGGAAATTTTGGAGGCTGCAACTTGGAGTTCAGTGCACACCTTTACCAAGCATTACCACTTGCCTCTTTACTCTAAATCCAAAGCAGGATTTGCCACTGCAGTTCTGCAGGCCTCATAGCCAATCCTAACTCTTTATAGACCAGCCACCCAACCTTAGCTTTGGGATTCTACCCAAGTGTAATGACTGCAGCAGTGTAACATGAACATAGTACAGATCTGAAGTAGTTGACTTCATTTGTGCATCAACCTATGGGTTATCGGATCCATATCGGATCTGAGCCGGCAGTTTCCAACAGCTAAGATCCGAGCTCCTCCCCTTTACCCATAACTCCCTGCCCATCCCTTCCTGACCCCAGATCTAGTTTGCCACGGTTACTACCAGCAGCTTGATCTCTAGCTTCGAGTTGGTTTTCTGTAAGAAAAATCTTTCTTGTAAAATATTTAAATTTTTTTGAGTGAGTTTGTCTAGTTACCTATCCTTAGTTTTTAGTTTTAGCCTTTCCTCCCCGTTTCTCGTCAGCGTTAAGGTGTGTGTGGTTTTGGGGCCTAGCGTGTGTGTTTTTAGTTGGGATGTCTGAGGCCGCCAAAACTTCTTTTCCAAGTGTACCGAGTGTGGCCATAAGCTTTCCCCGGCTGATGGCCACACTCTGTGCATGATATGCCTTGGGGTTGAACACCTGTCTTCTGGCTGCTCTATTAGTGCAGCGTTCAACCCCAGGGCTATCAGGGACTGGAGGCCGAAGCTGATTCTGGCGGGACTCCTCTCCGTCCTCCGTGGCTCCTGCCTCAGCACCGACGGATGCTTCCCTTCCTCTGGCCGGGACTCAATCTCCCACGTTGGGCCAAGAGGATAGGGAAGACGGAAGGGAGAAGCGCTGAAAAAAACACAAGTGGCGGGCCGAGGCCTCCGCTTCGGCCCCGCCAGCCAAGCGAGCTTTTCCCCCTGGGGCATCCGGACCTTCTCCTTCCTGGCTCCGTTCCCCCAGCTTTTTGCCGGGGCCGGAGGAAGATGAGGACCGGTTTCCTTTGAGGTCGAGGCGGCACTCCCGTCCCGCCTCGGTGGCCTCTTCCAGATCCACGAGAAGCCGAACAGATGCAGACTTGGACTGGATGATGAGAAGGTTCCTCCAGGCCAAGCTGCAGATGGGAGTGCTCCTGCCTCCCCCCTCTGGGGGGAGCTCGACCCCTTTTTTCTCCCAGATTGCTCCTTCCCTGACCCGCTTTCCGGGTTCAGGGTCTACAGAGCAGAGTAGCGTCTGCGCCGATGGAGTCGGGTACTTCGCCGACATTGCCCTCGAGCCTGTCGGGTCCCTTTTCTTCGGATCCAGGCTCTCTGAGCAGAGAGTTGAGCTTTGGATCAGAGGTGGTCAGTATGCCTTCGGCTCTGAGTAGGTCAGAGCTTACTGGCCCTTCGGATCCGATCGCTTTGGCCCCGATCTACTCGTCTGATCCGAGGGAGGGTTTGCTCTCTGATCCTAGAGAGGGTGGCTCTCCGGCATTCGACATGGTGGAGAGGGTTCTGTCGAGGGATTCCAGGCCCCCGGCCTTAGCTACCGCTCCACCCTGCACTCCCTCACAAACTGGTCTGACTTCCATCACCCGGCCCCAGGGACAGCCTGCTCGGACGTCCCAGATCGTTCCCTTGTTACAGGATGTGGTTGGTGAGGCTTCCTCGGACAGCCCCCCCGAGGAGGTTCCTCACAAATGCAAGTGCAAAAGGAGGCACTAGAAATCCCCTGAGTTCTTAACAGAGGACATGTATTTGGAGGAAGGGGAAGGTTCCCCAAGATCACCCACCAAAGACATCTCATTTGGAGACCTCATGAAGATGCTCAGGATTGGGGGGGGGGGTGGTCTTCCCCAAAGCATACCTCGGATGAGTCCGTGTTCCTGGAGGCGTTTGAAGCAGGCCAGTCTACCTCTTGGGTGTCCCCTCCGGCCGATCCCCTGGTAGATTTGATCACTACCAGGGCCTGGAAGGAGCCGGACACTGTGGAGCCAGTCTCTGAGGCCCAACAGAATTCTCAGACCCCCTTCGGACAGGTCTCATTGGGGCAAGGGAACCCCTGTAGATGCCATGTTGGTGGCGGCAGCCACCAAGAGGGAACTGGCCAAAGAGTCCCTCGGTCCATCCCCCTGACAAGGAGTCTCGGGCGATGGACCGTTTGGGGAAGCGGATGTTTGCTTCAGCCACCTTCTCCGTAAGGTCGCTGAACTACATGGCACATGTCATAAGGCTCCAGCAGGATCTTATTAAAGAATACGCCGGGTCGCCCCTAGAGTCCATGACGGCGGAGGACAAGCGGGTGTACTCTACCAGAATGGCCACTCTCAGGTCGATTTCCAATACCTCTGTGGCTACTGTCCCATGCTACAGAAGGGGCCGCTAGAGCTAGCAGAGCGGTCGTTGTACTAAGGCGACAGGCCTGGCTCCGCCACTGATTTCGCGGAACCCTTCAAGGCATCATTCGCTAATGCCCCGTTTGATGGTTCTGCCCTCTTTGGCAAGACCGTACACTACACCTTGGTCCAGTCTGCCGTCTGAGTCCGCTTCTCTGCTCCCCAGAAGTCCTTCTCTAAGAACCAAAAGGGACAGAAGATGTGGTTCAGAAAGTCTCAGCAATCCCGTTTTGCTCCAGACTCCCGTCCTTCAGAGGCAGAGGACAGGGTGAACGCCGCCCTAGAGGCAGAGGGGGCCCGAAGAACTTTGTGTCCAGAGAACCTTTCTCTGATCGGCCCATGCAGCAACCCTGAGGGGTTACCTGACTGCTCCACTCTGGAGGCAGTCGGGGGGGGGGGGCATTTCTCGAAGCACCTCGCAGCTTGGGAGTCCATCACGACAGACCGCTGGGTGCTTCGGGTCATATCCAGAGGCTACGAGATTCCATTTCTCCATTCCCCTCTCAGACCCAAGTGCCTCCCCGATGTCCCACCCGATCAGGAGGCCGCAGCCGCAGAAATTCGGCAGCTGCTAGAAGGAGCGATCCAGCACGTCCCCCCCAGACCAGTACAGATTGGGCTTTTACTCCAGGTTGTTCTTGGTGCCAAAAAAGACGGGGGACTTAAGACCGATCCTCGACTTATCCCTCTTGAACCTGGCAATAGCCAATGAAAAGTTCCGGATGGTCACTCTTCAATCCATTCTCCCCCTCTTGCAGGAAAACGACTGGATGTGCTCCATAGACCTCAAGGATGCTTACTACCACATCTTAATGGACAGACGATCCAGGAAGTTTCTCCGCTTCAGGCTAGGAGCCAGCCATTACCAATTCAGGGTCCTCCCCTTTGGTCTCACCACAGCCCCCAGGGTGTTCACCAAGGTGTTAGCGGCCCACCTGAGACTCCAGGGGAATTCGGGTCTTCCCATACCTGGACGACTGGTTCCTGACCGCCTGCACAAGGCATCTACTCTCCACAGCCAGGAATTTCTTTCTTCGCCTAGCTCCCCGGCTGGGAATCACGATCCACGCTGGAAAATCCTTCCTACTCCCAACTCAGGTCATAGATTTTATCGGAGCCAGGTTGGAGACAAACTTTTAGTTATGTACTCACCATAACTTCAGATGTTTGGGATCCATCTCGCCTACATTCTGACTGATGGGTTCGGAGCCGATCCCTCTGCTCCGACTCGGCACGCTTATGCCAAAGAGCGAAGTCTCTTATTGGCTGAGCTTACTATATCCCAGGATGCACCACCACCAGTCCCCCAGATCTAGTTTGTCCGCATACATGCACACATGCACGCACTGCTTATATAACATCGTCAGATGAAACAAGATAAAACAGTAGAACTCAAAACCGTTCAATCTCTTCTGATCTCCAAGGCAGGGGGAAGGAGGGTGGGTATTAGGAATGTAGGCGAGATGGATCCCAAACATCTGAAGTTATGGTGAGTACATAACTAAAAGATGTTATGTGATCCTATCTCGCCTACATTCTGACTGATGGGACAGCGTCCCTAGCACCTGAATCCTGGGTGGCTCACTGGAAAACACTCCTGAGTACTGTGGAACCAAATGATGCTCGCCCTCTAGATGCCACATCCAATTTATAGTGGGAAATGAGTGTGCAGGTTGGACCAAGTAGCCGCAGCACAAATCTCAGAAATAGCGAGCTTGGAATGAAAAGCAATAGAAGTAGCCATAGCTCTGGTAGAGTGAGCTTTGACAGATGTTGTAAGTTGCTTATTTGAAGAGGAATAAGCCTGAGTTATACAATCTCTAATCCATTTGGAGATAGTAGCTTTAGTGATGGTTTTACCCAATTTATTGTCTGAAAAGGACACAAACAACTGGTCTGATTCTGAATTTGCTGAGTCCTGTCTAGATAGAAGCGCAATTGCCTGTGAACATCCAATTTATGGAGAGTGTACTCGCCGTGTTGGAGAATTTTGGAAAGAAAACTGGTAGCTCTAGAGATTGTTGGAGACAGAGATTAGAACAAACCTTTGGGACAAAAGATGGGTTAGGCCTAAGTGATACTCTATCCTTGTGAAAAATCAAGTGCGGTGGTTTGATAGATAGGGCTTGAAGCTCTGAAACTCTTCTTGCAGAGGTAATTGCAACTAAGAAGGCAGTTTTCCAAGACAGATATTTTAACTCACATGTAGCAGCCGGTTCGAAAGGGAAGATGTTAAGGCACGAAGTACCAAATCAAGATCCACGGAGGCAGGATGAAAAACTGGGGGTCTTAACAGCCCAGCACCTTTAATGAAAGTTTTGCATAATCTGCTGCTCATCAACGGTGGATCCATGGATTCGTGAAATTTAGAGATAGCTGCCAGTTGGACTTTAATAGTAGAGACTGAAGATCCTTGATTAAACAAGGATGTTAAAAATTTCAAAACCTCTGGAATCGGGGCAGTGATAGGGTCTAAGCCCCTGAGTTGAGCCCAGATAGCAAACCTCTTCCACTTACTGAGGTACAATTTCTTAGTGGTGGGTTTGTGGGCCGAAGATAAAATGTGAATAACTCCGGTGTCTAAGGTGTGATTTCTGACTAAAGTCGGAAGTGGAGGAGCCAAGCTGTCAACTTCAAAGTGCGAAGGGACTGGTGTTGTCGTCCCGACTGATGAATTAGCAGATCGAGTTAGATCCAAAACCAAGGATCGTCCACAGCATGTTTCTTCAGGTAGGGAAACCATACCTGGCGAGGCCAGTCTTGAGCAATTAGTATCATTGTGGACCCCAATTGAGAAGCTTTCTGAATGACTTTGGGGAGAAGTGGAACCGGAGGAAATGCATAAAGTAGCCCTGTTGGCCAAGGTTGTGCTAGAGCATCCATAGCTACCTCCCCCTGATGTGGAGTCAAGGAGAAGAACCTTTTGCACTTTGTGTTTTGTGGTGTTGCAAACAGGTCGCAGCACGGTGTCCCCCATCTTCTGAAAACCTGAGCTGCTACTGTTTCGTTCAGGGACCACTCGTGAGGAGAGAGAATTGTCCTGCTTAATCTGTCTGCCAATATATTGGATTTCCCTGGAATGTGGGTCGCTACCAAGAAGCGGTTGGTAGCTACAGCCCATTCCCACACCCTCATGGCCTCTCTGCAAAGGGGGTAAGATCTGGTCCCTCCTTGTTTGTTTAGATACCAGACCACCGACATGTCTGTGTGGATAGCGATAATGCCTTGAGGGAGAAACTTGTGGAGGGCCTGTAGGGACAGAAGTACAGCCCTCATTTCCAATACATTGATGTGGAGAAAGGTTTCGTCTGGAAGCCAGGAACCCTGAACTAACCTGCCCAGACAATGCCCCCCCACCCTGTCTGGGAGGCATCCGTCGTCGGGGTGGCCACCGGAGGGGGGATAACAAAAGGTCTTCCCTGATTCAGATTGGACGGTTGAAGCCACCAGCGGAGGTCCCGTTTGCACGTTTCTGTAATCAGAATGGGGTGATTGAGGGGGAGATTCTGAAAGGACCATTGAGTTGATAACAGCCACTGAAGAATCCTCATGTGCAATCTTGCCAGAGGAACTAGGAGAACCGTGGCAGACATCGAACCTAAAAGTTGCAGGACCATCCTGGCTGGGGCTTTGGATCTTGAAAGCACGGCTTGAACTTGACCTTGTAAAGTTTGAATCCTTTCGGTAGGAAGAAAGACGCGCATCAATTTTGAGTATCTCTGTTCCTATGAACCTTATGCGCCGAGAGGGCAGCAAGACTGACTTTGACCAATTGAATGTAATTCCCAGGGTAGCACCCAGGGAAATGGTGGCTTTGAGGTTGTCCATTAGTAGATGCCTGGTGGTGGCAGTCAGGAGCCAGTCGTCCAGATAGGGAAACACTTGGAATCTACGACTCCTCAGGTGAGCAGTCACTACTGCCAAACACTTGGTGAACACCCTGGGGGCTGTGGTGTGACCAAAGGGCAGTGCACAAAATTGGAAATGACTGTCTCCCAGGCTGAAGCGCAGATGCTTCCTGGACGCCCGATTGTATCGGTATGTGATAATAGGCGTCCTTGAGATCTATGGAGCACATCCAAACATCCTTCTCCAACAATGGGAGAATGGATTGTAACGTGACCATTCGGAATTTGGATTTCATGACGGATTGGTTTAGTCTGCTGAGATCCAATATTGGTCTCAGGTCCCCTGTCTTTTGGCACTAAAAGAACCTTGAGTAATTTCGGATCCGATCTGGTCTGTGGGGACGGTTGGATGACTCCTTTTCTAGCAGCTTTGGCCTTCTGCGGCTGCAATTTCCCTTTGACTGGGTGGTGGGTCCGGGATCTTTTTGGACGGTGGGGGTGAGTGTGTGAAGGGAATGGTGTAACCTCCGGCAATAATCCGAAGCACCCATCTGTCCTGAGTGATAGATTCCCAGGCTTTTAGGTGCTTGGCAAGCGGCACCCGACTGGCTCCGGAGCAGCACAGCCGGGCAATCCCTCATGAAGTGTGGGAGGCTGAAGAGCCACGAAAGGACTCGCGGTCTCAAGAATTGCGGGGCCCTCTGCCGCCCCTGGGACGGCGTCTCCCAGAAAAATTTCCCCGTCCTCTGCCTCTGGAAGGGGGATCTTCCTGCTGTTGAGGAAAAAACTTATGTGATTTGCGGAACCACATCTTCCCTCCTCCTTTAGCCTTGGGATAAGGCCGAAAGGGAGTGGAATAACATGCACCTACGGCAGATAAAGTTTTTCCCTCTTGCTCACAGCGGGTAAGAGTGTCTTTAACCTTAGGTCCAAACAGAGGACACATCAAAGGGAGCGTCGGCGAAGGAAGACTTGAAGGCCTCCGCAAAATGACACAAACGGAGCCAGGCTTGTCTCCGTAGAGCCACGCCTGTGCCTGCCGCTCTACCCGCCCCTTGACGCATATGAAATGAGCCTCATGGACGAGTTAGAAATCGAGGTAAGGATAGCCAACTGAGAGCTAACCGACTGGGCTAGCTGCTCAGGTAGGTTACCCGAGAGGGAATCTGACAGCTCCTTGACCAGATCCCTCTGTAGCCTGGTAAAATATGCCAAATAATTCAGGGACCTTAGTGTAAAGGCCGCTGAAGTCAGGGTGCGCTTCCGTGCGGTCCATGCTCCTAGACTCCTTATTAGGAGGATGGACGGACGTTGAAGCCTCTGCCACGTCCTGTTGTGTAGCAGATGCCACCACCATGGCATCTACAGCCACGCCTTTAGTCAGGAACTCCTTCTCTGGTGGGGCAGACAAAAATTTGTTAGGACGAGAAGGCACTGGTTCCACGGTATCTGGATGTTCCCACCCTCCGACAAACCAAATCCAGGAGCTCGTCGAAGGGCGGAGACACCCAGGAGGCGGAGGGCTGAGCCCCAAAGGCCTTGAGAAGCACTGACTCATCAGCAGAGGGGGGTTTGGATATCCAGCCGCCTCGTTGTTTGAGGATCTCTAAAATGTCTGCAAATGAGACATCATCCGAGGACGACTTTGGGGACCCCTCTGCATCATCAAGATCAGTGTCCGATGTAAGAGACTCGGAGTCCACGTGCCTCCTCTTGCACGATCTCTTCCTTGGGGGCTCCTCTGAAGACAACTCCGAAGAACCCTCAGGAGGAGGGGAACCCCCAGTGGGGGTAACCTCAGGCCCAGGGGCTCCGCTGCCTAAGGACAGGGGAACTGCCAAAGACCCAGTCTCCACGCCCAGGGAAGGTGCCGGTAAAGTCGGAGATGGCGAAGACTTGGCCAAGGCACTCCTCATAGCTCTGAAAGCCGGACCCCAGAATCCTGGGAGTGTCCGGTCCCGAGCCATGATAGCAGATGGAAGTCCCTGGCAGCACCGAGAGGGAGGCTCGGAACCGACAGCATAGGTCCCAGCGTCACCCCGGGTCCAGCCGAAGAAGTCCGTGTGCCAAACTCAGACCCGAAGGCGGGGTTGGAGTAAGGGTCGGAGCCGACCCTAAGACCTCCACCGGCTCCAACAGCACCTGCTCCGGCGGAGCGGCGGTCGGAGGAGGAATGGCAAGGGCATGGGCTGTCGGCTCGAAGCCAACTGGGTCGGAGCGAAACAAATTTTGAAAGACTGGGGACTGGAACAGTCTTTGGAGCACCCTGTCTGTCGAATCTGACATCCTCGATGACCTAGAGGATACTGAGCGGGTTCGAGATGGCCTCTCCAACGGCCCCAAGGGGCTAGGGGACCGGCTCCGGCGACTTCGATGACTATCGGCGCGAAGGAATACCCAAACTAGTTTCCATCAGTGCCGAGGAGGACTTAGGCGCCGAGGAGGAAGTGTCTGGCGGACAACCTTCATCGGCTCGAGACCAGTGGAGCCGGCGAAGGTGACCCGCCTCTTGATGCCCCAGCCATCGGCTCCGAAGCCAGAGGAGTCGAGACTGGTGGCATCGAGGCAGACCGTTCCGCCCTCGGCTCCGAAGTCCTTGGAGCTGAAGGAGAAGCCTGCCTATGTCTTTTGGCGGTCGGATCCGACGGACTGGTCGGAGCCGGCTTTCTTTTTAGCAGGAGAAGGAGAGGATGCTAAAGCTTCTTCAAAAGAGGGTTTTATAAGGCCTTTTAATATGAGCTTATTTTTCCTCTCTTGGAGGACCCTCGAGGAAAAAGCGTGACACACGCTGCAGGACTCCTGCAAATGTTTGGCGCCCAAACAATATACACACAGAGTGGTCATCCGTGATAGACATCTTAAAGTTACATTTAGTGCATTTCTTGAAGCCCGAAGGCCTAGGTGCTTGAGACATTATAAGCAAAAAATAAGTACTTTCTCACAGACAAAGTTATTTTAAGTCAAGATTAACTTGCCGTTCACAACAAAACCAAATTGAACAACAGTCAACAACCGTATTAAGGAAACAAAGAATAAATAAACCCTAAGGTTGGTTTAAAAGGGAATTAACCAGTAGGAAGGCCCTATAGACCGAGGGAGCCTGTAAACAGAACAAGTATCAATCACACACAAATTTTCCACAGAAAAAATGTCAAACACACACACAACAACAGAGTAGCCATTAAAACAGCTTTTTGTTTAGAAATTAGCAAATTTCTGACATAGTTAGTGAAAAACCCACTACTTAGCTCAGCCAGCTCGAGACCACGTCTTCGCTAGTTAGCGGCAAACGAGATCTGGGGGACTGGTGGTGGTGCATCCTGGGATATAGTAAGCTCAGCCAATAAGAGACTTCGCTCTTTGGCATAAGCGTGCCGAGTCGGAGCCGAGGGATCGGCTCCGAACCCATCAGTCAGAATGTAGGCGAGATAGGATCACATAACATCCAGCTCTTAGCCTTAACTCCAGACCGGATGCGATCCCCAAGACTTCATGTGCAGGCCATTCTTCGTTGTCCGACCTCTCCGGCAGAACTGGTCCTGAGGGCCCTAGGCTCGATGGCGGCTACCATCAATCTCCTTCCCATGGCGCGCCTAAATGAGAATTCTGCAATGGACCCTCCCAAGTCCAATGGTCCTTCCTGCATTATCCCCTGAGTTATCCTGTTCCTCTCAGCAGGGTTTGCAGGAGTGCCCTCTTATGGTGGCTCCAGTCTCCGGACCTCCAAAAGGGGCACCCCTTCTCTATGTCCCCTCCCCTAGCCACGGTGACCACGGACGCCTCTCACCTCGGGTGGGGGGGGAATTGTTGCGGCAGGACCGTCCAAGGCACGTGGAACTAGACTGAGACCTCACTGCATATCAATGTCCTGGAGATGAGGGCGGTGCTGTTAGCATTGCAAGCACTTCAGAGCCTTCTTCCCGTCGGGACTATTGCGATCTAAACGGACAACATGTCTGCTTGGTATATCAACAAGCAAGGAGGAACCAGGTCCTATCCACTTTGTCGAGAGGCCATGAGAGTTTGGGAATGGGAGATTTCCACCAACTGCTTTCTCATAGCGACGCACATTCCGGGCCGGTCCAACATCCTAGCGGACAAATTGAGTCGCACCATCCTCTCGCCGTACGAGTGGTCTCTGAATCCCAGAGTAGCGAAGCAGATCTTCAAATGGGGTCAACCTTGTTGTAATCTTTTCGCCTCTCCTTCAAACACGAAGTGCAACACCTACTTCGCTCTAATTCCCCCACCTGGGGAATCACCAAGAGATGCTCTGGTGCATGCTTGGCCTCCCGGTCTACTTTATGCTTACCGCCTCTAACCCCTGATGCTGAAATTTCTGCAGAAAGCCAGACGGTTGGGGGGGCATGATAATCCTCATTGCCCCATTCTGGCCTCGTCAGGCATGGTTCCCTTATCTGGTCTCATCTAGTGAATCCTCCCTGGATTCTAGATCCTGCCCCGGATCTGATCTCACCCCTTGGGTCTACCAACCCCGAACCTGGACAACCTCAAGCTCACTGCTTGGTTGATCCAGTTCCACTCTTAGTTCGGACTCCTGGCATCTCTTCCCCGGTCAAAGCGATCTTAGTGGTGGCTCACAAGCAGTCTACTAGGCATGTTTATCGTAGCAAATGGAAATGTTTTTCTTTTTGGGCAGAACATCAGAATCTGGATCCTTTCACAGCTCCGTTACCAGCTGTGCTGGAATTTCTATCGGGACTGTTTGAGAAAGGTGCTAGCTCTTCCATAAAAGTACAGTTAGCGGCAAACGCTCATTACCACGTTGGATGTGATCTTGGCCCTTTGGCCTCATCCAGATTGTGTAAGGCCTTCTTAAAAGGCACCTTCCTACTAAGATTTCCGGTGAAGGATGTGATCCCTCCTTGGGACTTATCGCTGGTACTCCAGGCCTTAACAGCTTCTCCCTTTGAGCCTGCTGCCTCGGTAGATCTTAAATTCTTATCCTGGAAAACTGCTTTTCTAGTCGCTATTACTTCGGCGAAAAGGGTTTCGGAGCTTCAAGCCCTTTGTGGTAAGCCTCCGTATTTGACTTTCCACAAGGATAGGGTATTCCTCAGGACCAATCCCTCTCTTCTTCCCAAAATTGCTTCCGAGGCTAACATTAACCAGTCTATTAATTTGCCAGTCTTATTTCCCAATTACCAAAATAAAGGTGAATGCAAGTTGCACTCTTTGGATGTACACAGTTGAGATTTTATTTGCACAGGACAACCAGTTATAGACGTTCAGATCAGCTGTTTGTGACCTTTGCTAAATCCAATTTGGGGAAAGCTGTTTCTAAAGTCACACTATCCAGGTGGATTTCTCAGTGTATTCTCTTGGCTTATGAGAGTTCTGGCAGGCCTGCTCCTCTGGGAGTCCATGCCCATTCAACTGTCTGTTTCTACCTCTGTGGCTTTTCGAGCTAGAATTTCGTTAGATGACATTTGCTCGGCTGCCACGTGGGCCTCTTCTCACTTTTATAAACCACTATAAGTTAGATCAGGTTTCCAGAGGGAGAACATCCTTTGGCTCCGCAGTGCTCCAGAACATCCTTCCTTAAGGGCCTCCCAAGATTCGGGTAGCTGAGGACTCTGTCCCATAGGTTGATACACAAATTAAGTTAACTACTTCAGATTAAGAAGTTATGTACTCACCATAACATTCCATCTGAGAGGGTAAACTTAATTTGTCAGCAACCGTCCCTCCCTCCGTCCCCCTGTCCTCTTCGGATGTTATTGATAATACTGCTTCACGGTAGATTGTACCCAATCTACCCTAGACAGGTGGTGATTGCAAGCCTTGCTTTTAGGCAAACTCGATCTGAGGTCAGGAAGGGATGGCAGGGAGTTATGGGTAAGGGGGAGGAACTTGGAGCTCGGATCTTAGCTGTTGGAAACTGCCGGCTCGGATCCGATATGGATCCGATAACCCATAGGTTGCTGACAAATGACGTTTACCTACTCAGATGGAACGTTATGGTGAGTACTTGACTTCTTATTTTGTACCTACCATAAATGTAGATGTTAGTGTTCACACTGCTGCAGTCCAGGTTACCCTCCCTCCCCTCTGAACTAGCTGGACTTATCTATACCTTTCTATCCTATACAACCTTTGTGGTGTATTTGCTTGTAACTGAAGGTATTGTTTTTATTTTATATGTATATTTCTTATTAGCAATATGTGTTGCCTACCTACTTGGGGGCACCTGACATCTGGGGCAATAAAAACTGAAGAAAATGGCGTTGGATGCCTCTTGTATACCCCTGGCGCACTGACGTCAGGGAAGAAGCGACAGCAACTGACGCCGGACCAAGACTTTGGCCGACTGCGGGACCGCCTGATGGCAGGATAAACCAAGTGTAATGACTGCAGCAGTGTGAACACTCTAACATCTACATTTATGGTAGGTACAAAACTGTACTTTCGCAAGTGACGGTTGGCCGACTCCTGAGATTTTCTAAATCTAATTTCAGATCCGAAGTCTTCATTTAAGCTAAGTACCCCGTTGGGGAAACTTTTTTCTTGCTTCAGACAGATGTCAGAAAAAGTTAGCAATTGTATTTCTTGTGGGAAGCAAATACCTCATAAGGATTTTCATTCTTACTGTATCCCTTGCCTAGGCCCTGATCACAACGTTGCTAGCTGTCGGTTTTGCTCTAGATTTAACCAATGCACTATTAAGCGTCAGTACGATTTTGCCTTTCATTACTTTGGCCGAAGATTCAATTATATGATGCAGTCGGAACAACCGATGACCTGAGTTTATAAAAAGCGCAAGGAAAAGGACTGGCATCTGAGGTCCAAAACCGACTAGGCTTCCGCTAAGCCAGTCACTGGTTCACCGGTTCTTAGGTGCTTTCGCAGCCCTTGACGCTCGTTACTTCAGAGCCACAGGCCACTGCCGATTCCCATGTAGAGCCATCTAGGCCTCTGGATACTCAAGGTATTGGACACTTGGAAACTATTCCCTCCTATGGGTCCGGAGCCGCTGAGCAGGCATCGGTTTCTGAGGGTGTTTTCAGACCTGCACAGTTGTATGTAAAGCTGCCTTCAGCTTCTAAAGCTAAAACTAAAGCAGCTCTAAAGACAAAGAAACAAGTACAGCATTCTCCTGGACAGACTTCCACGCCTAAAAAACAGATGCTCAAAATGGCCGAAGACATAATTACCTTGATCAGGGGTTCCCATCCCCCTTCTGATAAGAGGCCTAGGCATGAGATAGAATATGAATCTTCAGATCAGGTTTCAATTTCCTCTGATTCTTTTTCTGAGCAGTAATACTCTCTTCCTCCGTAGGATTCTGATGATGAAGAATCCTATTCCTTCTGCTTCTCCTGAGGATTTTTCTTTTGGGAAACCCTGCATACCATGAGGGAGCACTTGCACTGGGAGAGCCAAGACTACTCAGATTCAAAGAAAAGGCTTAGATTTTCTTTTACTACCTCAGTACAGGCCACTTGCTATTCCCCCTGTGTTAGACATTGTAGATGTATTTACAGAGTCCGCCCTTTCTCCTGACTCTCTACCCCCTGCCCCTATGAAACCAGACAGATACTACAGGGCTCCAGACTCGCATAAATTTCTTTATAAAAACCGTGCTGCTGATTCAGAAACTATTTCTCAGGGTCCCAAAGGGGTCAAGGCTTCTACTGCAAAAAACCCTATCCCCTCTGACAGGGATTCTAGGGCACTAGACAGATGGGTGAAAAAAGTTTACACTTCTGCTACTTTGGCTGTGAGGGCTTTAAGTTGTCAGTTTCATATGCTTAAATATCAGGAATACTTAATGTCACTGCCAAAACAGAAAATGTTGGCAAATTCTGATTGTACAGAAAATAAGGAAATGCAAGATTTATTGCATGCAACTGAACAAGTGGGAAAGCATGCATTGCAATGTGGTTTTGATTCTCTAGAGGCCTGTTGCAGGGCAGCAGTTACGGGTTCTGTCATTAGGAGGCATGCTTGGTTAAAGGAACATGCTTGGTTAAAGGAACATATTCTACCTGATCATGTTAAGGCAAAATTACTGGATGCTCCATTACAGCATGATACTTTATTTGGTGTTAAAGCAGAGGAGGTGTTGAAGAAAATGGAGGACAAAGCGAAATCCATGCAAACAGTAAAGGATTTCTTACAGGTACAGCCACCCAGATTTAGCAGGAACTGGCCTACAAAGAATTGGTCCTTTCCAGTGTCAGACCACAAAGAGGCAGACGCCCTAGAGGCAGATCCCAGCCCCAGGGCTCATACAGGCCTAAACAGTGGGGCGCTTCTACCTCCAAAAGCGGAGAAGACAAATAGCAGCCATACAGGAAACAGTCCCAATGACTTCCCTCTGCCAGCACCAAGCACTTATCTTTTGGCAGCCCCCTTAGGGGGAAAAGTAGCACTTTTTTCTCAAAACTGGCACATGATCACCCAGGACAAATGGGTCTTGAATATAGTGTCCCAGGGCTACAGGTTCCACTTTTACACCCTGCCAAGGGCAAAAGGTATGCCAGACCTGCCACACAATCAATGGGCAGAGGCACAAAAACAAGTTTCATCCCTCATGGACATGAGGGCCATTCAGCGAGTACCACAGCTAGAGCAAGGACAAGGATTTTACTAAACTTTTTTCTTGGTACCCCGAAAGGACAAAGCCTGGAGACCAATACTGGACCTGTCTATTCTAAACACTTTTCTGGACATTCCAAAATTCAAAATGTTGACTTTGCAGCAGCTTCTGCCCATGCTGGGCAAGAAGGTTTGGCTTGTAACTTTGGACCTAAAATAGGCAAACCTGCATGTCCCAATCAGACAATTTTGCAGAAGATGCCTCAAGATTCATAGCTGGCTCAATGCACTACCAATTTTCTGCACTGCCCTTTGGCATATCTACTGCACCCAGGGTGTTCACAAAATGCCTGGCACCAGTAATTGCATATTGCAGACAGAGGAATTCAAATATATCCTTACTTAGATGATTGCCTAATTCAAGCAGAGAACAAGGGCATTCTACTAGAGCACCTGGCATTTGTAAAAAGATTATTGATATGCCTAGGGTACACAGTAAAAGAAAAAAATCAAAATTAGTACCCTCTCAAGAGTATTCCTGGGTGAAAGCTTAAATACAACTGCCCAGATGGCTTATCTCATGCCAGATAAAGGCAACTGACTTCTTACTTCACAATGTTGGCAACAAAGACCCAGTTAACTGCAAGAAAAATTCTCCAGGCCTTGGGCTTCATGGCATCCGGCATTCTGCTAATTCCATATGCCAGACTGCATATGAGGAAACTACAGTGGTATCTAAAAAGTGTTTGGACTCAACATTGCTACAGCCTGGAAACCTTGATTACCCCCATTCCTTGCCTTCAACAGGAGTTTCGATGGTGGGCACAGTCCTGTCACCTCAACAAGGGGCAGCCATTCAACCTACCCACAGCCAGGCAGTCAATAACAGATGCTTCAGATTATGCCTGGGGGGCCCACATGGCAGGAAAATATTTTCAGGGCACATGGCCCTCAAGCCAAATGCATCTTCATATCCATCAGAGATGCTAGCTGTTTAAAATGCCCCGACAGCTTTCAAGGACTTTCTTCATCCAGGACAACTACTGATAAGGTCGGACAATACTACAGTCGTGGTACATAAACAAGCAGGGAGGCACACATTCCTACCCCCTCTGCAGACAAGCCATGACTTTGTGGGACACAGCATTGACTTATCAAGTACATTTGCAAGCACAATTCCTGCCAGGAAAGAAATACCATGGCAAACTAAGCAGAAACATTACGGATCCCCACGAGTGGAAACTGGATCCACAAGTCTTCAGCATAACAAAGAAATGGGGATGCTGAGACATCTTTTTGCCTCCCCCTCACAACTGCCAACTACAGAGCTTCTGCACAAGGACTTATTACAAGCCAGCATGGAAAGTGGATGCTCTATCATTCAGCTGGAAAGCCCTAACGGTATAAGCCTTTCCTCCTCTGCCTCTCCTTCCCAAGGTACTCCTAAAGGTCAGACAAGAGAAGACAGTGATTCTGATTGCCCCAGACTGGGCCCCGCCTGCACTGGTACCCATTCTTAAAGAGCTTGTCTCAAGGCCCAGCCTGGACATTGCCTCTGATTCCTCACTTACTGACCCAGCAGAACAATCGGATCCTGCACAGTCAACTCGGAACCCTAAATCTGGCAGCATGGTGAATAATGTAGCCGTTTAGAACACACCTCTCTCTCTCAAGCAGTGATGGATGTTTTTGGAGGCCAAGTACCAGAAAATCTTATGCAGAAAAATGGAAGAGATTCTGTGCTTGGAATCAGGCACAAGGAATTGACACGCTTGTACCAAATATTCCTCAGATTTTACAATACCTAACTGAGATGCTGGACCAAAGGCCTATCCTTCTCATCAATTAAAATCCATGCCTCTGCCATTTCAGCTCATTACAGTACGGAACCACCTATTTTTTCTCACCCATTGCCAAGGCAGTACCTCAGAGGGGTCAAAAACATAAGACCTCCAAGGAGAGCACCAGTACCTACATGGGACCTCAGTTAGGTCTTAGAGAAACTTACACTGCCACCTTTTGAGCCAGCCAATACAGCTGAAATAAAGTTATCTTGGCAAACAGCTCTGCTCCTAGCAATAACCTCTGCAGGACGAGTTTCAGAGTTACAGGCTCTCATGGCAGTGGAACCTTAAATCATTTTCCATCCAGACAGGGTTTCTCTGAGGACTAACCCTACATTTATGCCCAAGGTAGTGTCCAGTGTGGCCCTTAACCAAACCATTCATTTGCCTACTTTTTATCCTAACCCACAGAATAAGGGTGAGAGACTCCTGCATTCTTTGGACATACACAGACAGCTACGCTTCTACTTGGGACAGAACTAAAACTTTCAGAAAGACTGAGCAACTTTTAGTGGCATATGCTGCAGGATCACAAGGAAAGCCTATCTCAAAGCAGACTATTTTGAAATGGATAGGCCACTGCATTTGATTCTGTTATTCACAACATGGCAAACCAATTCTTAAGGACATTAGGTCACATTCTACCAGAGCAGCAGCCACTTCAGCAGCCTTCCTCAGAGGGGTACCAACCAAAGGCATTTTAGAGGATGCAACTTGGAGTTCAGTGCACACTTTCACCAAGCACTACCATTTACCTCTCTACTCTAAATCCAGAGCAGGCTTTGCCACTGCAGTTTTGCAGGGCCTTGTAGCCTCTCCTAATCCTATTTAGGCCCAGCCTCCCTACCTCAGCTTTGGGATTCAACTCAATTCTAATGACTGCAACAGTCAAACACGAACATAGTACACTTGTGTACCTACCATAAATGTAGATGTTAGTGTATTCACTGTTGCACTCCAGGTTACCCACCTGCCACCCCCCTTTTACTTTGCTGGGACTTGTCTGTACTTCTCTATCCTATACAGCCTATGTGGTGTATTTGCTTGCAGATGAAGGAAGTGTTTGTTTTTGCATGCTTACTTATTGGCATAAATTTTTAGGCTACCTTTTTGGGGGCACTAGACATCTGGGGCAAGAAACTGAAGAAAATGGCGTTGGCTGCATCTTTTATACCCCAACGACCTGACGTCAGGGAAGAGGCGACAGCAACCGACGCTGGACCTAGACTTTGGAATTCAGGCCGACTGCGGGTAGCCTGCCAGCAGGATAACCAAAGTGTAATGACTGCCACAGTGAATACACTCTAACATCTACATTTATGGTAGGTACACAACTGTACTATGTTCATCGTGCATACAGCTGCAGTCATAACAGATGGGTTTTCCTGCCGTCAGGCGGGTCCTCTGTCGGCCGAATTCCAAAGTCTAGGTCTGGCGTCGGTTGTCGTCGCTTCTTCCCTGACGTCAGTGCGACAGGGGTATAAAAGAACCATCCGACGCCATTTTCTTCAGTATTTCTTGCCGCGCGGTGCCTGAAGCAGAAGCAGTTCGCAAGTGCCAGTCGGCCAGCTCCTGAGATTACGAATATTTTTCAACTGAAGTCTTCTTGAAAGCTAAGTACCCCGTTGGGGAAACTTTTCTTGCCTCAGACCGATGTCAGACAAAGTTAATAATTGCATTTCATGTGGGAAGCAAATACCGCATAAGGATTTTCATTCCCTCTGCATTCCTTGCTTAGGCCCAGACCACGACGTCTTGGCCTGCCCTTTTTGTGCTACATTCAACAGACGCACTATTAAGCGTCTGGCGGAGTTTGCCCAACACTTTTGGCAAAAAATTTAATTACATTATGTCATCGGATACTCCGACTCCAGTTGAGTAAAAGACGCAAAGATAAGGACCGACATACGAGGTCAGCGACTTCTACCGACACCACGCCAAAGCCGACTACAGGTGGTCCGGTTCTCAGTGAGGCACCTACGCAGTCCCTGACTACCGACGACACTTCATTGGCGGTGTCTACTTGTGCCCGAGGTCGCAGGCTCTTCGACCCACACCCCGACTACAGATACCGAAGCCACTTTTGGTGGTGAAACTCAGTTTAGACAGGTCTGCCACCTCTCAAGGGGTCTTCAGGCATTCCTCCTCTTTTTTCCATCAAGGCTTTCACTAAGTCTAAAGCAGCCATGCATACTAAAAGACAAGCTCCACAGGGCCCTTCTCAAGGCCCCATGCCTAAAAAGCAGATGCTCAAAATGGCTGAGGATTTGATTACTCTTATCAGGGCTTCTCAACCCCCCCCGGACAAAAGGCCCAGAGTGGAGGAAGAATCCCTCTCCTCCGACCAGGCCTCCATTATTTCAGAACATTCTGAAGACCAGGAACATTCATACTCCCCTTTTGAAGATTCTGATGCAGAGGAGTCTATTCCCTCTGTCCCCCCCCCCCCCCCGAGGATTACTCTTTTTGGGGAAACCTTGCATACCTTGAGGGAACACTTCCACTGGGAAGGCCAAGAGTACTCTGACTCCAAGAAAAGGCTTAGGGATTTTCTCTTGCTCCCTCAGCACAGGCCTCTGGCTATACCTCCTGTCTTAGACATTCTAGATGTGTATTCAGAGGCCTGCCTAAACCCAGACTCTCTACCTCCAGCCCCAGTCGAGCCTGACTGGTATTACCGGGTTCCTGACTCACGCCAATTCCTATACAAAAGCCATGCGGCTGACCCAGAAACTCTTTCACAGGGCCCCAAGGGAATTACGGCCTCCGCTGCTAAAAATCCATTACCTTCAGAGAGATTCCAGAGCTTTAGAAAGGTGGGGGGAAAAGGTATACACCTCTGCCACCTTAACCATGAGGGCATTAAACTGTCCGTTCCATATGTTAAAGTACCAACAGTTTCTGTTATCACAGTTGAGAAGCAAAATGTCACAACCTGAACAACCAGACTTGAAGTAGTTGCAGGATTTGATGCATAGTGCAGAACAAGTGGGTAAACATACCTTGCAATGTGGTTTTGATGCTTTAGAGGCCTCATGTAGAGCTACTGTTACAGGATCAGTCATACGTAGACATGCCTGGCTCAAAGAGCAAACCTTACCAGATTATGTCAAAGCTAAATTACTAGATGCCCCTCTGCAAAAAGATGTATTGTTTGGTGTTAAAGCTGAGGAGGTATTAAAGAAAATGGAGGAAAAGGCAAAATCAATGCAAACAGTGAAAGATTTCCTACAAGTACAACCTCCACGTTTCAGTAGAAATTGGCCTTCCAAAAATTGGTCCTTTCCAGCCACGGACAGACCCCAAAGAGGTAGATACAGGCGCCCGAGGGGCAGAGGGCAATCTCAAGGATCGTTTAGAGGCAGACAATGGCAAGCACCTACACAAAGAGGTGGTGAGGATAGATGTTAAGTTGTCAATCTCGCCTTCATTCTTGCTTGATGGGTTCAGAGCCGATCCTCGGCTCCGACTCTGCACTTGCTAAGCTCGAGAGTCACTTTTACCAGCTCGAGGCAGCCCCATATCCCATAATGCAAGGCGGTAAGTACCCAGATCTCGTTTGCCGCTTCGCTGATGAGGTCCTCCTTTTACCAGCTCCTGGTAAGTAATTTTTACATTACTATTTTTGCCCCTTTTTTCTTCTAAACTTTAAAATTTATAGTTTTAATACAGTTGTAGTCCCTTTCTGACTAGAATTTCCCTATCTCCTTAAAATTTTTAGTCAGACTTCTCCCATCCCACCCCCCCCCCTTGTTAGGGTGTGTGTGTGTGTGATGTCCTTCATGGATGCATCTGCAGTCATAACAAGTGGGTTGTCCTGTCAGGCAGCCCTGCAGTCGGCCGGATTCCAAAGTCCGGGTCCGGCTTCGGCTGATGTCGCACTCCACCCGACGTCATCTCTGTTGGTCTTCGGGTATAAAAGCGTCAGCCGACGCCATTTTCCTCAGTCTTTCTTGCCGTGGCTCAAGCAGAAGCTGTTCGCAAGTGCCGGTCGGTCGGATCCAGAGATTACTTCTACCGAATACTACTTCGAAGACTTCTAAAGCTAAGTACCCCGTTGGGGACTCTCTCTTGCCTCAGCCGATGTCAGAAAAAGTTAACAATTGTTTAACCTGTGGGAAACAAATACCTCATAAAGATTTCCACTCTTACTGTCTGCCTTGTTTAGGCCCAGCCCACGACGTAGCAGCCTGTTCGCCTGTGCCTCTTTCAACCGACGAACGCTTAGGCGCCGGTCGGAGTTTGCAGAACAGTTTTTCGGTACTGATTTTGCGTACATTATGCCGCCGGATCCTCCGACTACCCAATCTTCCAAAAACGCAAAGATAAAGACCGACACTGCGGTCCGCGGTTTCGCCGAAACCACGGCAAAGCAAATCATGAGTGTCTCGGTTTCGGCCGAAACCGAGAAAACTGCTCAAAGTACAGCTGAACCTATTCTTACAACTGAGGCCCCTGCTACAATTCTTGAATCTACCTCAGAAATTTTACCCACTACGGTGGTTGACTTATCAGACACCATCCCCTTGGATGTCTCTACCCCAGCACGTGGTGCTGCTAGGCCTCCAGCAGCCATGTCCATTAAGGCCTTCACCAGGGCTAAAGCAGCCAAGACTACTAAATCAGTGCCTGTTAAACCCCCCTCATCCAGGCCCTCTTCTAGTTCTCAAATGCTTTCTTTGGCAGAAGATTTAATTTCTTTAATTAGAGGATCTCAATCTCACCCAGACAGGGCCTCTCAGCCCCCAGAGAAGAGACCTAGGGCAGAGCCCCCTGAGCCAGTGTCTTCTGATGATTCTGCTGATGAATCAGACATAACTGACCAGCCTGAGGCTCCCTTCTCCAATTTTGAAGATTCTGATGCTGAAGAATCCATTCCAGCTGCTTCCCCACCAGAAGAATTCTCCTTTGGGGAAACCTTGCATGCCATGCGAGAACAGTTCCAATGGCAGCAACAGGATTTTTCAGACTCCAGAAAAGACTTAGGACCTTTCTGCACCTCCCACAGCACAGGCCCTTAGCTATACCTCCTGTTCTCTGTGGTGGATGATGCTTTCAATGATGTTTGCTCGCTCCAGATTCTTTACCCCAGCCCCTGCCAAACCAGACAGATTTTACAGGGTGCCAGATACTCATCACCACCTTTACAAGGCCCCACTTGCAGACCCAGAAACTATATCCCAGGGTCCCAAGGCAGTGGCCGACCACAGCTAAAACCCTATTCCTTCTGAAAGGGAAGCAAGGTCACTAGACAGATGGGGTAAAAGGTCTACACTTCAGCTACTCTCTCAGCTAGAGCTTTAAACTGTCAGTTTCACATGATACAATACCAAGAGTTTATGCTTGATCAGTTAACTAAAACCTAACTACTGATGAATCTCTTGATAAGAAATATGTATTAGAGATGGTAAATAACATACAACAGGTTAGCAACCATTCCTTAAAATGTGGCTATGATGCACTGGAGGCTTCATTTAGATCAGCCATGACAGGCACAGTGATAAGAAGGCATGCATGGCTAAAGGAACAAGCTTTACCGGATCATGTTAAAGCTAAGTTGCTAGATGCTCCTATGGACAAGACAAGTTTGTTTGGTACACCTGCCCAGCAGGTTATGAAGAAAATGGAAGAAAAGGCAAAATCTGTTCAAACTGTTAAAGATTTCTTGCAGGTTCAACCCCAAGGTTTAGCAGGAACTGGCCTGCCAAAAATTGGTCCTTTCCTGACTCCACAAAATTTCAAAGGGGCAGGAATAGACGTTCCAGAGGCAGAAACCAATCCAGAGGAGGTGCCTACAGAGGACGACAGTGGCAAGGTAACAACAGAGGCACAGACACAGCCACTGCCACTACATCAGCACAACCACAGTGACTTAATCCTAAATCCGCCTACCAGGGAACAAATAGCAGCTCCTCTAGGCGGAAAGTTAACCTTATTTTCAAAGAACTGGCACTACATAACAAAAGACAAGTGGATTTTACAAACCATAGATCAAGGTTACCGGTTTCACTTCCACACTTTACCAGTCAAAAGAGGAATGCCAAATCTACCTCCAAATCAAAAAACAGAGGCTCTACGCCAGATAATGGAGTTAGCAAACATGAGAGCTGTGGAAAGAGTGCCAACAGCAGAACAAGGAAAGGGGTTCTACTCCAGACTATTCCTAGTTCCAAGAAAGGAAAAAGTTGGAGACCAATTCTCGACCTGTCCACCTTAAATACATACATCATTGTCCCAAAATTCAAAATGCTGACCCTACAGCAACTTCTTCCCATGCTGGGCAAGGAGTCTTGGCTGGTAACTCTAGATCTCAAGGAGGCATACCTGCACGTCCCCATTCGACCAATCTGCAGAAGATACCTCAGATTTCTTGCAGGATCAGAGCACTATCAATTCTCAGCATTGCCCTTTGGCTTATCTACTGCCCAGAGTATTCACAAAATGCCTGGCATCAGTAATCGCCCATTGCAGACTACAGGGAATTCAAATTTACCCATACCTGGACGACTGCCTGCTACAAGGGGACAACAAAAGCAAGCTGACAACAGATTTACAAAGGGTCATTTACTTGCTACAAGGACTGGGATACACAGTCAATTTACAAAAGTCAAGGCTGATACCATCCCAAACAAGGACATTCTTGGGCTGAATTGGACACAGTACAACAAATGGCATTCCTGACTACAGAAAAACAAAAGAACTTCCTCTTTACTTCTTGGCACTAACAAAACTGAACAAGTTAACAGCAAGAAAATTTCTACAGGCCTTGGGCTTCATGGCATCATGCATAATCTTGGTCCCATTTGCCAGACTACATATGAGGAAACTACAGTGGTACCTAAAGAATTTATGGTCCCAACACAGACACAGTCTAGAAACAGAAATCCCACTAATTCCATGCTTAAAACAGGAGTTCCTATGGTGGGCTCAGGCATGCCAGTCAAACCCAGGCCTGCCCTTCCGCAGATGTCAACCAAGCCAGACCATCACAACAGACGCTTCAGACCTAGGATGGGGGCCCACATGCTGGACAAATGCGTGCAAGGATTGTGGACACAGGATCAACTTCACCTGCACATCAATCTAAAAGAAATGCTGGCAGTAAAACTGGCAATCCAAAAGTTCAAACCATTCCTCAGAGGGCCAGTTGATGATAAGGACAGACAACACCACAGTCATGTGGTACATCAACAAACAGGGAGGCACTCATTCATACCCCCTATGCAGAATGACCTTGGAGCTGTGGACCCTGGCACTCAGCTACAACATTCAGTTACAGGCAATATTTGTACCGGTAAAGACAATACTCTAGCAGACATACTAAGCAGAACCACTTCGGATGCCCACGAATGGAAGCTGCACCCGGACATCTTCAAGACCATCTCAAAGAAATGGGGAATGCCACAGATAGACCTATTCGCATCACCTCTCAATCACCAGCTCAAAAAATTCTGCACAAGGACATTCCACCCACTAGCATGGAAAGTGGACTCACTCTCCTTCAACTGGAAAGGCCTAACAGCATATGCATTCCCACCTCTTCCTTTGATACACAAGGTACTACTAAAAATCAAGGAAGAACGCCCAAGGATAATCCTGATAGCCCCAAACTGGCCAAGACAACACTGGTACCCACTACTGAAGAGCATGTCTTGGAACAACATGTGGCCAATACCCCTGATGCCTTTGATGTTAACTCAGAACAACTACAGCATCATACATCCAAACCTAAAACGCTGCAACTGACTGCATGGAACATCACATAGCAGCAGCTAATCCAGAACTTTCCCAAAGAGTTAAAGACATTATTCTTGAAGCACGCAGACCTTCAACAAGAAAGAACTATGCTGGAAAATGGAAAAGGTTTGTCATTTGGAGTACCGAAGAGAAAAAGATGTGTCAAACATAGATATGCCTAACATTCTGGAGTATCTGGCGAACTTCTTCATTCAGGCCTGTCCTACTCCTCCATCAAGAAACATGCATCAGCTTTTCCAGCAGAAAACAGTTTTGTTCCACCTGTTTTTCGCACCCTTTGCTCAGGCAGTTCCTCAGAGGAATCAAGAATGTAAAACCTCCAAGGAAACCACCATTACCAGCTTGGGATTTAAACTTTGTGCTAGAAAAGTTGACACTAGCACCCTTTGAACCAGCAGCAACAGCAGACCTACAACACCTGTCATGGAAAACTGCTTTCCTACTGGCAATTACTTCAGCAAGGAGGGTTTCAGAACTACAGGCCTTAATGGCAGTGCAACCCTTCCTAATCTTCCACCAAGATAGTGTCCTTGAGGACTAATCCTACATTTATGCCTAAGGTGGTATCCAGAGTATCTTTAAACCAGGCAATCCACCTACCTACCTTCTTTCCCAACCCACAAAACAGAGGCGAAAGAATACTGCATACCTTGGATGTACATAGACAGCTACGCTACTACTTGGACAGAACAAAAAATAGCAGAAAGACTGACCAACTTTTTGTAGCCTATGCAACAGGAAGGGAAGGAAAAGCTATTTCCAAACAGACAATCTCCAAATGGATAGGAAATTGCATACGATACTGTTACTCCTTCCATGGAAAACCAATTCCACAGAACATAAGACCTCATTCTACAAGGGCAACAGCCACTACCACAGCCTTCTTACGAGGAGTGGCAACCAAAGACATTATTGAGGCGGCTACTTGGACCTCCGTGCATACATTTGCCAAGCATTATAATTTGCCTCTTTATTCCAGATCCCGAGCAGGGTTTGCCACTGCTGTACTGCAAGGGATCCTAAACACACCATAATCTACCTTTATCCTCCTCCCCTAGTTGGCTATGGTATTCTACCCACTTGTTATGACTGCAGATGCATCCATGAAGGACATAGTACAGTTTTGTACCTACCATAAATGTAGATGTCCGAACTGGATAGCATCTGCAGTCAGGATTACCCTCCCTCCTTCCCTCTGTGGTACTCCTAGGGTATTTACCCTCCTAATAGCTAGCTGTTGGGGAGTCTTTATGGTGTATTTGTTTGTATATATGTACATATATGCTTATTGTTGTGTTTACCTCTATCTATTTGGAAACATTGGCATCTATCCAAATTTTACCCTGCAAGAGGGCTACTGGCATCTGGGGCAAGAAACACTGAGGAAAATGGCGCCGGCTGATGCTTTTATACCAAGACCAACAGAGATGACGCCGGGTGGAGTGCGACATCAGCGAAGCCGGACCCGGACTTTGGAATCCGGCCGACTGCAGGGCTGCCTGACGACAGGACAACCCACTTGTTATGACTGCAGATGCTATCCAGTTCGGACATCTACATTTATGGTAGGTACAAAACTGTACTTTATTGATAGTTTTTTTTTTGGGATATATAATTTATTTTCTTGGACTGGTGTTGTGTGTATTATTCACCATGTCTAAGGAAAGGGTCTCAGGCTTTAAGAAGTGACTCGTGCTGTCAGAAGATGTCTCTGACAGACAGTCACACTTCTTGCCTTTACTGCCTGGGGCCTCTTCACCTGCAGGACTCCTGTGCTATATGTCACTCTTTTAGCCAGAGAGTCCTGCAGGAGAGAAGAAATAAATTGATTTTGAGGGGTTTCTGCCGGAGGGCTCTCCGGCTAAGTCGGCTCCATCTAAGACTTCAAAGTCTTCCAAGGCCCAGGCTTCTGTGTCCAAGCCTGTGGCCCCGGCTCCGACTCGTTCAGAGTCCAGATCGGCTCCGGCTGGAGCCGATTCTGGTTTACTAAAACTTTCGGCACCGATGGCTATCTGTGCCGATTCTGGTTCGACCACTTCGGTGTCGGCTCCGATCTGTTCCGACCACCATGTGGCTCAGGCATCGGTGTCTGCTCCGACACCCTTACTTTTATGGCTGTATCGGCTCCGGCTGGAGCCGATGCATCGAAGCTACCTGTCGGTGCTAAGTTGTCGGCTCCGACAGTTTCTGTGGTTTCATCGGCTCCGATGGTTCCTTTGAGGGAAGAGGTCCAGGTCCCCTTCCTTGGAGCCGATACACTTGGCTCCGGCTTCGCCTCTCCTCTCGGAACGGAGCCATCGGAGCCGATCTTCAAGGTCATCCAGGCTTTCTGACCATGATTTAGAGAGAGTGGTTAGTAGATTACTAAAATCACAGGCACTGGCCCAAATGCTACATAGTCCGTCTCAGCAGATGACTATTAGTCCACACCCCATTGCAGTTCCTCCTTCGACTCTACCCCAGAGTTTGGAGTTGGAGTCTTCGGGAATAGTTTCTGCTACGGCTGAGGGACAGATACCCCCTTCTGCTCCTTCAGCCTCTACTCTTATCTCCTCTTCGAGACCTTCCTTAGAGGGATTCGGTGGCCGGGCTTCCCTGGTCTCCTCCGAGGGGGTGAGTGGCATCGGACCCTTGTCCGACCCCACTCTTCCCCTTGGAGCCTCGGCCTTGGTGAGCTCTGCTCCGACATCTGCCTCGGAGCCTTCCTTTTCGATGGGTCCTGGAGTTCCTAGCTCTTCGGAGCGGGTTCTCTCGGACCTCCCTGGGAGGGGAGCCTTCGAGGTGATGAACAGTGTGCTGGCCACTGGACTCAGCCAGCAGTCTGTTCCCTTAGCTCCTCCCTCTATAGTGCCTGTTGACATCTCTGCCACTTCTCTTGCTCCCAGACCCAGAGATCCTCCGCCTCAGGTTTCCCCACTGGGAATATCCCCCTCTTCCGAGGATTCTCCTGATTTGTTGGGAGATCCTCTGCGGAAGAGGACCTGTAAGAGGAAACACGTAGACTCCCCCGAGTCTATCACTTCGGATACTGACTTAGATGAGTCAGAGGGATCCCCAAGATCCCCCTCTGAGGATGTCTCCTTCTCGGACATCCTAGAACTCCTTAGACAGAGGGGAAACTGGCCCACAAATAATCCCTCTGAGGATGAGTCAGTATACCTGGAGGCGTTGATCTCGCCTCCACCTCCTGGGTGTCTCCGCCTTCACCCCTTATGCAGGTTATTGCTCGAAGGCATGGACTGCTCCTGACTCTGTAGAGCCAGTCCCTAGGAGGCCTTCTAAATTTATTACTGCCCCGCCGGACAAGCAATTCCTCACAAAAGGTGTCCCCGCTGATGCCATGGTGGTGGCTGCCACTAAGAAGGAACTTGCAGATCCTTCCACCTGTCCATCCTCCTAATAAGGACTCTAGGACCATGGATAGATATGGTAAGCGGATGTTTTCTTCAGCGACCTTTGCTATGCTCGCTGAACTACCTATGTCACTTCACCAGACTCCAGAGGGATATCCTTAAGGAGCTAGGTGAAGTAGTACAGGATCCTACAGCTGCAGGGGCTCAAGAAAAATTGCTTCGCAGCTAGGAACCCTTAACTCCATTGCTAACTCCTCCATGACTGATATCTTATGCTGCTGATGGAGAGAGTAGACCCGCAGTTCCAAGTGTGGCGCTTAGACGCCAAGCCTGGATGCGGCGCTGTAATTTTGCAGATCCCTTTAAGGCGCCCTTCACAAACTCTCCCTTTGATGGGTCAGCTTTGTTTGGCCCTCAAGTGAAGGAAACGTTGACCAGGTGTGAGCAGGACGGCAAAACTCTTTCTGTCAGAGGAGTACGTTTTCCACCCCTTCTAGACCTTACCCCAAAGGACAGAAGGGTGGCAAAATGTGGTTCCGCAAATCCCAAGGAGTCACGCCGGATTCACGTGGTCAGTTTACCCCTAGAGGCAGAGGGGGTAACAACAACAGACGCCGCTCTAGAGGCAGAGGGGGTCCACAAAACCAGGGAAACAGAGAATCTCTCTCTGACGAGCCCTTTCAGCATCCCTGAGATGTTGCCCGGCTGTCCCTCCTTGGAGGCAGTTGGGGGAAGACTATCGCTGTACCCAGAAGCCTGGCGTTCCCTCACTCAAGACAGATGGGTACAGTTGATCATATCCGAGGGTTACAAAATTCCTTTCGAGGAAAATCCTTTCTATCCCTCAAATTCCCTTCCAGATGTACCACCCGGTCTAAGGGAAATTGCAGAGTTAGAGGTCTTAAAACTACTGCAAAAAAGAGCCATTCAGCCAGTTACAACAGATCATTCAGAGCCCGGAATCTACTCAAGATTCTTTTTGGTCCCCAAAAAGACAGGAGACTGGAGACCAATATTGGATCTCGGCAGACTCAACAAGTCTGTGAGGAAGGCAAGATTCCGAATGGTCACTCTTCAATCAATTCTGCCCTTCTTACAGAAGGACAACTGGATGTGCTCAATAGATCTTCAGGATGCGTACTATCATATAAAAATTCACAGACGCTCCAGGAGATTTCTCTGCTTTCGGCTGGGGTCCAGTCATTTCCAGTTCAGAGCCCTGCCCTTTGGTCTCACTACAGCCCCCAGAGTGTTCACCAAATGCATGGCAGTGGTCACGGCTCACCTGAGACGTCAAGGATTCCAGGTGTTTCCGTATCTCGACGACTGGCTCCTTTCAGCCACCACCAGGCATCAGCTTGTTCAAGCCAGGGATTACACAATAAATCTTTGTTCTCATTTGGGCATCTCGATCAACTTCAAAAGTCATCCTTGTTGCCCTGCCAGTCTATTACTTTCATAGGCAAACTTAAACACTGTTCGGATGTCAGCTACCCTTACAGATCAAAGAGTTTCAGACATTCAAAGTCATGTCAGGATCATTCTAGCCAACAAGAAAGTACAGGCCAGAATGGTTCTAAAGGTATTAGGCCTCATGGCTGCGCCCATTACTCTTCTTCCCCTGGCTCGCTTCTACATGCGCCTTCTTCAGTGGATGTTGTTCACTCAGTGGTCTTACCAACAACTTCCAATGCGTCACCGAATACTGGTGACACAGATTTGCAAGAATCATCTTGCTTGGTGGATCACTTCTCCCCAAATTCACCAAGGCAGACACTTTGTACCCCCATCCCCGGTAGCCACTGTCACCACGGATGCCTCCCTGATCGGGTGGGGGGGTCATTATCAGGGCAGGATGGTTCATGGGACGTGGCAACCTTTCGAATACCACCTGCACATAAATGTCCTAGAGATGAGAGCAGTGCTTTTAACGTTGCAAGCCCTCAACGACTTTCTTCCCGTAGGGATAATTGCAGTCCACACAGACAACATGTCTGTAGTTTGGTATATCAACAAAAGGGCGGAACCAAGTCCTACCCCTTGTGTCGAGAAGCGCACAGACTTTGGCAATGGGCGATCTCCTCTCATCGGTTTCTGGTAGCAACGCATATCCCTGGGAAAACCATTTTAGCGGACAGATTGAGCAGAGCTATTCTCATGCCTCACGAGTGGTCTCTCAAACAATCTATAGTGGAAGAGATTTTTCTGGAATGGGGTCACCCATGTTGCGATCTTTTTGCTACTCCCCAAAACAGCAAATGCCCAGACTTCTCTCTCTTCCCATTACCAGGCCATCCCCCCAGAGACGCTCTGACCCAGGATTGGCCCCAGGGACTTCTTTATGCCTTTCCTCCATTTCCTCTGATCCCTCAAGTTATCCAGAAAGCAACCGTTTTGAGTGCCAATTTGATTCTCATTGCTCCTTATTGGCCTCGACAAATTTGGTTTCCGTTCCTTCATAGTCACCTTTTGTTGCAGCCGTGGCATCTGGACCCAGTGCCAGATCTTCCGATTCACCAATCCGGTCAGCTGCACCGGTCTATCCCTTCTCTCAACCTCACAGCATGGTTGCTCCACTTCCTTCCTTAGCCAGGCTTCCTTTGATCTCTAACCCCGTTAGAGACATTCTAGTAGCTTCCTTAAAATCCTCTACCAGGAGGATTTATACAAGCAAATGGAAACTTTTCTCTTATTGGGCTAAAGCCAAGAATATTGATCCCTTCACTGCTCCAGTTCAGGCATTTTTGGATTTCTTAGCGGAGATTTTTCATGCAGGCTCCTCTCTTCCACAGTTAGAGTTCAGTTGGCTGCTATCTCGAACTTGCATGTCGGGTTCGCAGATCACAACATTATGTCCCACAGGCTTTGTAGAGCCTTCTTGAAAGGAATTTTCCTCCTGAGGCCTCCAATCAGGAGTCCTCTTCCTCAATGGGATCTAAATTTAGTGCTGACATCCTTGATTCTTCCCCCCTTCGAGCCAGCTGTTTCTTGCTCCCTGAAATTTCTTTCATGGAAAACCTTATTTCTGGTAGCTTTTACTTCGGCCAGGAGGGTGTCTGAACTTCATGCTCTGTTCGCCCCCCCATTTGGTCTTTCACAAAGACAGAGTATCACTGAGAACTAATCCGACCTTTTTACCTAAGGTCGCCTCAAAGACTAAATTGAATCAAACCTGATCTCCCTGTATTTTTTCCAAACTATTCAAACAGATCGGAACAAAAACTACATTATCTTGATGTCCACCGACAACTCAGATATTATTTGGACAGAACTAAACAATTTAGGAAATCCGATCAACTCTTTGTTTCCTATGCTGATAACAAGAAAGGCCTTCCTGTCTCAAAAGTGACCTTATCTAGATGGCTTTCTTCTGTCATCTCTGAAATTCGGCTCGGGGGAAAGCACATTCAACCAGAAGCTTAGCTACTTCTACAGCCTTTCAAGCTAGACTTCCTTTAGACACTGTTTGTGCAGCAGCCACTTGGGCCACTCCTCATACTTTTGTTTCCCATTACAAATTGGACTTGGCCTCCAGGGACAGAGCCAGTTTTGGCTCTACAGTCCTCAAGAGTCTGTTCCATTGAGCCACCCAGGATAGAGGTGCTAGGGACGCGGTTCCATCAAGCAAGAATGAAGGCGAGATTGACAGCTTAACATTGAGAAGTTATGTACCTACCATACCGTTCCATGTTAGTTGTCTTCTCTCGCCTTCTTTCTTGCGACCCTCCCTCCTTCCCCCAGGCCTGGACAGACCTTTCTCTACAAGGAGTTATGATGCTGAAGACCATACAGAGCTGGTCCTTCTTCCATCCTGCAGCTTTCTTTCTTCCTTCTTCCTTTGGGAAGTGTTTATGCTAGGTGCTATTGCCCTTTTGTCATCAAACGAGATCTGGGTACTTACCGCCTTGCATCATGGGATATGGGGCTGCCTCGAGCTGGTAAAAGTGACTCTCGAGCTTAGCAAGTGCCGAGTCGGAGCCGAGGATCGGCTCCAAACCCATCAAGCAAGAAAGAAGGCGAGAGAAGACAACTAACATGGAACGTTATGGTAGGTACATAACTTCTCATTCACAGCCATTCAGAAAGCAGACCCAATGACTTCCCCTTTGCATGCCAAGCAAGGCTCAAATGGCAGCACCTTTAGGCGGAAAACTGGCATTTTCGAAAAATTGGCATATTGTCACAAAAGACAAATGGATCCTGGACATTATAGACAGAGGCTACAGATTCCACTTTCACACCCTTCCAAAAATGAGAGGCATGCCAAACCTGCCACACAATCAAAGGGCAGAGGCACAAAAACAAATTTCAGATCTCATGGACATGAAAGCTATTCAAGAGGTACCTGCACAAGAACAGGGTCAAGGTTTTTATTCCAGACTATTCCTGGTACCAAGGAAGGGAAAAGATTGGAGACCTATTATGGACCTATCCATCCTAAACATATTTTTACTCGTACCAAAATTCAAGATGCTCACATTACAGCAGCTTCTTCCCATGCTGGGCAAAGAGTCTTGGCTGGTAACATTGGACCTCATGGAGGCATACCTGCATGTCCCAATCAGACAAGATTGCAGAAGATACCTCAGATTTCTTGCAGGTTCAACCCGTTATCAATTCTCTGCATTGCCCTTTGGCTTATCTACTGCGCCCAGAGTGTTCACGAAATGCCTGGCATCAGTAATTGCCTACTGCAGACTTCAAGGGATACAAATATACCCATATTTGGACGACTGCCTGATCCAAGCGGACAGCAAGCACATACTTCTGAAACATCTGGCTTTTGTAATAATGTTGTTGAATTCTCTGGGATATACAGTCAACCAAAAGAAATCAAGACTAATACCTTCTCGAACAATAATTTTTCTGGGTGCCAGCTTGGATACAAACACCCAGATGGCCTACCTCACGCCAGAGAAACAAGGGCAACTAACTCAATACTTCAGAAAACTGGCAACTTTCACCAGGCTGACTGCAAGGAAAATCCTGCAGGCTCTGGGATTCATGGCATCTTGCATCCTACTAATCCCATGTGCAAAGCTGCATATGAGGAAACTTCAATGGTACCTAAAAACCTATGGTCTCAACACAGCCACAGTTTGGAAACAACAATACCACTGATTCCATGTCTTCAAAAGGAATTTGTGGTGGGCTCAAGCATGCCAAAGAAACACAGGTCTCCCATTCTGTAAGCCTCAAGCAAATCGTCATCACAACAGACGCCTCGGGCTATGCCTGGGGGGCGCACATGACAGATCGGTGCATTCAGGGCAAATGGTCCCAAAAAGAAAAGCACCTACATATCAATCAAAAGGAAATGCTAGCAGTAATAAATGCTATTATAGCTTTCAAAGACCTACTGCATCCAGGTCAGCTATTGATAAGGACAGACTACACCACAGTAATGTGGTACATAAACAGGGAGGAACCCATTCATACCCCCTATGCAGGTTGGCCATGTCTCTTTGGAACATGGCTCTGGAATTACAAATCGAACTTCAAGCACAGTACTTGCCAGGCAAGGAAAACACGCTGGCAGACGACCTAAGCAGAAATATGACAGATCCACACGAATGGAAGTTGCATCCTCAAGTTTTTACAAAGATAATTCAAACATGGGGAAGGCTGGACATAGATCTCTTTGCCTCCCACAAAAATCACCAATTGCCAAAATTCTGCTCAAGGACCTTTCATCCACAGGGCCTGGAAAGTGGACGCACTCTTTCAGTTGGGCAGCAATGACAGTTTATGCCTCTCCACCTCTTCCTCTGCTGCCCAAAGTTCTATTAAAAACCAGAGCAGACAGACCAAAGATGTTTCTCATTGCTCCAGACTGACCAAGACAACACTGGTACCCACTCCTGAGGAGCCTGACTCATTCCTCACCATGGATCCTGCCTCTAATGCCTCTTCTACTGACTCAGCACAACCTCAAAACTCTTAATCTAGCCGCATGGAAGATTCCTTAAATTCACAACAGACCCTACTCTCCAAGGAGGTGCAGGATGTCATTTTGGAGGCCAGAAGGCCTTCTACTAGAAAAGCCTACTCCGCAAAATGGAAACTGTTTTGTGCCTGGAATGAGAAAAAGGGTCAGAATCCTGGAATACTGAATTTACCTCAAATATTACAGTACCTAGCTGAGATGCTAAGCAGTGGACTTTCATTCTCCTCCATCAAAATCCATGCTTCAGCCATTTCTGCAGCATACAACTGATACTCCTTTATTCTCTCACCCCCTCTTAAGACAGTTCCTCAGAGGGGCTAAGAATATAAAACCCCCAAGGAAACGACCAGTACCTGCTTGGGACCTCAATTTCATTCTAGAATAACTGACCTTGCCTCCTTTTGAGCCAGCTGCTTCAACAGAACTGCAATATTTGTCCTGGAAAACAGCCTTCCTTCTGGCCATCACCTCAGCTCGCAGGGTATCGGAACTACAAGCCCACATGGCTGTGCAGCCTTTAATCATTTTCCATCGGGACAGAGTTTCCTTAGGAACCAATCCGTCCTTTATGCCAAAGGTAGTATCCAGGGTAGCCTTGAATCAGGCTATCCGCTTAACTACCTTTTACCCTAATCCTCAAAAAGGGGAGAGACTACTACATTCCTTGGACATTCACAGACAGCTGCGTTATTATTTGGACAGAACAAAGCCTTTCAGAAAATCAGAGCAACTCTGTGTCCTATGCTACAGGAGCTCAAGGGAAGCCAATTTCCAAACAGACAATCTCAAAATGGATAGCCCATTGCATACGCTTTTGTTACTCTTTTCATGGTAAAACTGTACCTGCAGGCATCAGATCTCACTCCACAAGGGCCACAGCTACCTCTGCAGCTTTCCTCAGGGGGGTTCCTGCCAAAGATATTTTGGAAGCAGCCACCTGGAGTTCTGTACATACCTTCTCCAAGCACTATCACCTGCCATTATACTCCAAATCTAGAGCAGGCTTTGCCACTGCAGTCTTGCAGGGCATCCTGGCTCCTCCTAGTTCCACCTAGTGCCTACCCACCCCTTTTTTAGCTTTGGGATTCTACCCATCTGTTATGACTGCAGCTGTATGCACGATGAACATAGTACAGTTTAGTACCTACCATAAATGTAGATGTTAGAGTGCTAATACAGCTGCAGTCCAGGTTTCCCTCCCTCCTTCCCCTCTTGGGACAGGCCTAATGGCTAACACCTCCTCATACAACCTAATTGGGGTATTCTTTTATGGTGTATTTGCTTGCAACTACTGTTTTTGATTATTGCATTGCATTATTACATAAATTTATGTATTGCCTTCCTTCTGGGGGCACCTGACATCTGGGGCAAGAAAAACTGAAGAAAATGGCGTTGGCTGGTTCTTTTATACCCCTGTCGCACTGACGTCAGGGAAGAAGCGACGACAACAGACGCTGGACCTAGACTTTGGATTTCGGCCGACCGAGGACCCGCCTGATGGCAGGAAAACCCATCTGTTATGACTACATTTATGGTAGGTACAAAACTGTACTTTCTGATGCTTTGAACAGACTAATTACATTAAAGCAAGTACTTGTTTAGATATTTTTAAGAACAGCCTGGACATTTATTATGGGAACAAGTGTTCTGGCAAGCTAGAAAGGCGGTAATGCCCATGCTTGAAACATTTGTATGTATTTAAGTAGCTTTCTTGCTCAGTATCGGAGATATTCGGCAGGCTCCATTCTCAGCACCTTCCTGGTGGTACCAAAATTCAGAATGCTTACCCTGCAGCAGCTTCTTCCTATGCTAGCCAAGGATGCCTGGTTAGTCACCCTAGACTTAAAAGAAGCCTGTCTGCACATCCCCATAAGGGAGTTATGCAGGAAGTATCTATGTTTCAGGGCAGGATCTATGCCTTATCAGTACTCTGCACTTCCCTTTGGCTTATCTACTGCGCCCAGAGTTTTGACAAAATGCCTGGCTCCAGCCATTGCATACTGCAGGCAGAGAAATATCCAAATTTACCTGTACTTGGATGACTACTGCCTGGTTCAGGCGGACAGTGATGAATTGCTGTTACAGCACCTGACATTTGTGAAACACTTTCTCACTTCCTTAGGTTACACAATCAACGAAAAGAAATCAAAACTGGTACCCAGTCAAAAAATTGTATTCCTAGGAGCAAGCTTGGACACAACATCCCAGATGGCATTCCTCATTTTAGAAAAACAAGTCTGACAGCCTACTTCAAATGGCCACCAGAACCCAGCTATCCGCGAGAAAAATCATGTTCTAGGGTTCATGGCCTCATGTGTACTGCTAATTCCATATGCAAGACTGCATATGAGGAAACTTCAGTGGTACTTGAAAAGTCTTTGGTGCCAACATTCTCAGGACCTGGAAACAAGTCATTCCTAGCATTCTTTCTAAGGACAGAGTTCCATTGGGCAGAAGCATGCAACCACAACACAGGACTGCCTTTTTCTGAACCCCACGCCGCTCAGACTCTGCCTGGGGGAGCACACATGGATGGCAAATGCATTCAGGGCCACTGAAGCCCAAGTCAAATTCATCTGCACATCAAAAAGATGCTAGCTGTGCAGAATGCCTTGACAGCTTTCAGATCCCTTCTCTTTCCAGGACAACTGCTAATAAAAACTGACACCAGTTATGTGGTACATCAACAAGCAGGGAGGAACCCACTCTGCAGGTTAGCCATGGCCCTGTGGCGCACAGTTTTGGAAAATGCAAGTCCATCTAGAAGCTCCATTCCTGCCAGGAAAACAAAACTCACTGGTAGACGACTTAAGCAGAAATCACCTAGACCCACATGATTGGCAATGCTGATTCAGAAATGGAGGGCCTCCCCCATTCTGCACCAGGAATCCTCGCAGCAAATTCTGCACCAGGAATCCTCGCAGCAGAGCCTGGAAAGTGGATGCCCTATCTTTTTTCAGTAGGCAAACCTCTCCATCTATGCCTTCCCCTCTGCCCCTTCTCTCGAGTATTACTCTATATAAGACAGGATAGACCAAGGACAATTCTGATTGCCCCGGACTGTCTATGCCAGCACTGGTACCCACTCCTGTGCAGCCTGTCACTGGTGCCACCCTGGCACCTATACCAGAACCCAACCCTGCTCTCTCAGCAGGAGGGACACATTTTGCATCCACAACTGCAAACCACAAGTCTTGCAGCCTGGCTTATTCCTTGATTTCTCCCCCAGCAACCCTAAGCAAGCAGGTGCTGGACGTCCTTGAAGCCAGAAGACCCATTTCAAGAAATTCCTGTTTTAAGTGGAAAAGGTTCTGCTCCTGGATTCACTTTAAGGGACGAGGACACAACTCTGCCCTCCCTGCCACTAATCCTGGATTACTTAGCAGATCTACTCCACAAAGGCCTGTCTTCCATTAAGGTACATGCTTCGGCCATTTCGGCTCATTACAACACTGAGCCATCTCTCTTCTCGCACCCTCTAATCAAACAGTTCCTGAGAGGGGCAAACAACTTAAGGCCACCATGGAGAGCATCCACCCCTGCTTGGGACCTTAACTTTGTACTGGAAAAGGTCACGCTTCGCCCCTTTGAACCTGCTGTGTCTGCTGAGTTAAAATTCCTAGCGTGGAAAACAGCCTTGCTACTGGCCATTACTTCAGCTACAAGTGTCTGAGCTACAAGCACTTATGGCTGTGGAACCCTTCATTTTCCATGCTGACAGGGTTTCCCCTCAAGACTAACCCTTTATGCCTAAAGGGGTGTCCAGTGTAGCTCTCAACCAATTCACCCATTTACCGTCTGTCTTCCCTAATCCTTAAAATAAAGGAGAAAGGATCCTGCACTCCTTGGATGTGCACTGACAGCTCAGATTCTACCTTGATGGGACTAAGCCCTTCAGAAAATCTGACCAGTTACTAGTCAGCTTTGCAACAGGGGCAGAGGGCAAGGCCATTTCAGAACACAATTTCCAAATGAATAGCACACTGCATCTATTTCTGCTACAAGCACCATGGGAAACTAATCCCTCAGGGGGTCAGAACACATTCCAGTAGGGTAACATGTACCTCTGCAGCATTTCTCAGGGGAGTCCCTACCAGGGACATCCTGGAAGCTGCTACCTGGAGTTCTGTACACACCTTCACCAAGCATTACCACCTGCCTATCTTTTCTAAATCCAGGGCAGGGTTTGCAACAGCAGTCCTACAAGGCATACTAGCCAGCCCTAATTCTTCTTGACTGCCTCCACGCTTCAGCTTTGGGAATCCACCCAAGTGTGATGACTAGAACAGTGAAACACGAAGAACAACGTACAGTTATGTACACTTACCATAAATGTAGATGTTTGAGTGTATTCACTGTGTTGCAGTCCTGGCTTCCCTCCCTCCAGCCCCTTGGTTTTTCTCTGTCTGTCCTCTCTATGGTTATTACTCACCGCTTTCAGGGGTATTGGTATTTACTTTTTACTGGTGGTGTTTTCCCCACCATAACTTAGCTCCCTATTTGGGGGGCTCCTGACATTTGGGGCAAGAAAAACTGATGTAATGGCATCGGCTGCCTGTTTATACCCCTGACAATCGGACGTCAGTCCTGGAGTGACAGACGCAGAAATACTAAGTCTGTTTGGGCCGACTGAGGGCTACTTGCAGGCAGATAACCCAAGTGTGGTGACTGCAACAGTGAATACACTGGAACATCTACATTTATGCAAGTATACACCACTGTACTTTTTCTTTCCTTGGTCAGCAAACTCGAACTGAGGGTTGGATGGTAGAAAGGGACTATGGGGGTGGGGGGAGCTTGAGCCTTGAATCTGCTCTTTAACGTGCCGGATCAAGTCAGGCATTGCATCCAAGACCCAGATGTGATGAATAATGAAATGGGATAACACAGCAAGTTATGGCAAGTACACAAGTACTGTCCCCCCCCCCCCCCCCAGCAAAGGAGAATTTGCCTTACATTTACTAGTCTTCATAGACCATTACGTTTCTGCCTTCACAGAACTTAAGACTTAAGACAATCAAGTCATCTTTTTTTTTTTTTTAGTATAAAGTTTGGTAAAGCAGGCAGCAGGATTACTCCAAGTCATTGAAAGATGGCATTTTATTCATTTATAGTAACAAGTTAACCTTGTCTAAGCACATTCTACAAGGTCTAGAGCAACTTCAGCAGTCTTCCAATCTAGAGCTTCAATGGACAATATATGTGCAGCAGCTACTTGGGGCCCCCCCCCCCATACCTTTATTACTCATTACATACTGGACTTTATCTGTAGGAGAAGATTATCCTTTGGCTCAGTTGTGGTCAGGAATATTCTTCCATGAGTCCACCCAAGATTCTAGGTAGCTGGGGTCTCTGTCCCATCTGTAATGGACAAAATGAAGGTTGATAACATCAGATAAAGTTATGTACTCACCATAACGTTCCATCTGTTGTCTGTCTTCATTTATCCTTTACTTCCCTTCCTCCATCCCCTGACCTTCAAAGAATTTTTTGGTGTAGCAGATTATATATCCTTGACATATTCAGGCACAGTAAATAAGGCTTCCATTGGCTTATTGTGTGTGTGTACACATAAATATAGATGTATGGTTTGTTTCTGTACTTTCTGCAAGCGCTATGTTAAGTAGTTGAGTGGGATTCTGGGTAGGAGTGAAGCTCCAGTTTTTTTGCTGACATGAGCTGCAGTAAAGGCGGAGTCTGTTCAGATATCAGAACCAAACCCATCTGTCATGGAAGGTAAACAACACAGGTGGAACATTATGGTGAGTATGTAACTTTTTTTTTTTTTTTCCAATCAAGTCACAGGCTAACACTTTTGAAAAGCAGTGGCAGGGAGATTTAAAGATCGTGTATAAAGGTGCAATACAACCATTGCTTTTTTGCATAAGGTGTTCACGTGCATCTTTGTGTATGCAATGACTTGGTTATGCAGAAATAAAGGTAGTTTTGTACCATTTTTGAAAGCAATTTTTGTTTTCAGATTTGATTTTGAACACAGTGAGGGCTGTGGTGGTGCAGCAGTTAGTGTTGTCGCCTTACAGCAAGAGGTTCTCCAGTTCAATTCTCGGCTGAAGTGCCTTTTGTGCGGAGTCTGCATGTCCTTCCCACGGTCGAATGAATTGAAAGACATGTGTAGGTGCGAGCGTGTGTGGGTGTGCCTTCTTTGATGGTTGGGTGCCGGGCTGGCAACTCAACACCATAAAATTTCACTGCCAGTCATTAGCAGATCAGAGTTCTGCTGTGACTACCCCTAACTGGGAAAAGCAGAGAAGACAATTTAAAGATTTTGAACGCAGAAGACAAAACCCACAACTGGTTTTTGCAGCTTGAATATTAAAGTTCAGGCAGTGCTTCCGACACTGGGGATTACAGCTCTTGTGTGAAGTAATTTATGTATTTAAGTAATTAGCAAACTGTTAACATTTAAGTTTGGTGAAAAGCTAATGATTTGGTATTACTGTCTTTGTAGGGCACTAGCTTCCTCTTTCTGAGGCGAGGAAGCTCTGAAGTTTTGGTGCCTTAGCCCCCCTAAAAAGCCTTTTGGACCATCTGGTTTGATTTTGCTCTTGGGCGGCCACTGCTACATTGATCTGATCAAACCTTGATTGTGGTAAGATGTTCATCGTGCATACAGCTGCAGTAATCACAGATGGGTTTTCAGCCGTCAGGCGGTCCCTCGGTCGGCCGAATTCCAAAGTCTTGTTCCGGCGTCGGTTGTCTTCTCTTACTCTTCTGACGTCAGTAAGGCCAGAGTATATAAGACACAGCCGACGCCATGTTCTTCAGTCTTTTTTGCCACGCGGTGCCCGAAGCAGAAGCAGTTGGCAAGTGCCGGTCGGCCAGCTCCTGAATTACGAAAATAATTGGAACCGAAGTCTTCATTAAAGCTAAGTACCCCGTTGGGGAACCTTTTCTTGCCTCAGACCGATGTCAGAAAAAGTTAATAATTGTATTTCTTGTGGGGAAGCAAGTACCGCATAAGGATTTCCATTCCCTTTGCATACCTTGTTTGGGCCCAGACCACGACGTCTCGGGCTGTCGCTTTTGCGCTACCTTCAATAAACGCACTATCAAGCGTCTGGCGGAGTTCGCCCAACACTACTTTGGCAAAGCTTTTGACTATAAAATGTCGTCTGACACTCCGACTACCGTTTTGCCCAAAAAACGCAAGGAAAAGGACCGACATGCGAGGCCCTCGGTCCCCGCCGACACCACGCCAAAACAGGCTACACGTGGCCCGGTACTCAGCGAGACGCCTTTGCAGTCCCTGACTACCGACGACACTCCTTTGGCGGTGTCCTCTGTACCAGAGACCGCTGGGTCCTCGGCCCTTTCCCAGACTACAACCGAAGCCCCTGCTATTGTCGAGCCTACTAATGTGGACAGGTCCACTTCCACCCATGGTGTATTTAGGCCCTCATCTGCTTTTTCAATTAAGGCCTTTACTAAATCCAAAGCAGCCAGGCATCCCTCGAGGCCTGTTCCACAGGGCCCATCTCCTGGACACATGCCTAAGAAACAGATGCTCAAAATGGCTGAGGATCTAATTACTTTTATCAGAGGTTCTCAGCCCCCTCCTGACAAGAGACCCAGAGTGGAGGAAGAATGTCATTCATCTGATCAGGGTTCCATTTCATCAGAACATTCTGATGCAGAGGAACAATCTTACTCTCCTTTTGAGGATTCGGATGCAGAACAGTCCATCCATTCTGTATCCCCTCCTGAGGATTTCTCTTTTGGGGAAACCTTGCACACCTTGAGGGAACACTTCCATTGGGAAGGCCAAGACTTTTCAGATTCCAAGAAAAGGCTTCGGGAATTTCTTTGGTTACCTCAGCATAGGCCTCTGGTTATACCCCCTGTTTTGGATGTTCTAGATGATGTCTACTCGGAGGCTTGCCTTATCCCTGATTCTCTGCCTCCTGCACCAGTAAAACCTGATAGGTATTACAGAGTACCCAGTTCTCACCAATTTCTCTACAAAGGCCATAACGTTGACCCTGAAACCATTTCACAAGGCCCCAAGGGATTAAAGGCCTCCACTGCCAAGAATCCACTTCCTGCAGAAAGGGAATCCAGATCTCTAGAAAGGTGGGGTAAAAAGGTATATACCTCGGCCACCCTAGCCATGAGGGCCTTAAACTGTCAGTTTCATATGATTAAATATCAACAGTACCTGTTATCACAATTAAGGAACAAAATGTCTCCACCTGAACAACCAGGTTTAAGAGTTACAGGATATGATGCATAGTGCGGAGCAAGTGGGTAAACACACCTTACAATGTGGTTATGATGCCCTAGAGGCTTGAGTAGAGCTGCTACAGGATCAGTGATTCGCAGGCACGCCTGGATTAGGGAACAAAATTTACCTGACCATGTGAAAGCTAAACTTCTTGATGCTCCTTTACAAAAGGATGTACTATTTGGTACTAATGCTGAGGACATACTATGGAAAATGGAAGAAAAAGCCAAATCTATGCAAACTGTAAAGGCTTTCTTACAGGTCCAACCACCACATTTTAGCAGAAAGTGGCCTTCAAAAAACTGGTCCTTTCCAGCCACTGACAAGCCCCAAAGAGGTAGATACAGACGCACAAGGGGCAGAGGGCAATCGCAAGGATCATATAGAGGCAGACAATGGCAATCTCCAGCACCAAGAGGTGGTGAAGACAGTGCACAACAATACAGGAAGCAAACCCAGTGACTCCTCATTTCCATGCCAAGCAAGTCTCAGCTGACAGCACCTTTGGGAGGGAAACTAGCATTATTTGCAAGCAATTGGCATATTGTCACAACAGACAAATGGATACTGGACATTATAAACAGAGGCTACAAATTTCAATTTCACACTCTTCCAAAAATGAGAGGCATGCCAAACCTGCCACAAAATCAAAGGGCAGAGGCACAACTGCAAATTTCAAAGCCTCTTAACATGAGAGCTATACAAAAGGTACCTACACACCAACAAGGTCAAGGTTTTTATTCAAGACTTTTTCTGGTACCAAGAAAAGGAACCGACTGGAGACCCATTTTGGACTTATCCATCCTAAACACATTCTTACTCGTGCCAAAATTCAAGATGCTCACATTACAGCAACTTCTTCCCATGCTGGGCAAGGAGTTTTGGCTGGTAACATTGGACCTCAAGGAGGCATACCTGCATGTCCCAATCGGACAAAGCTGCAGAAGATACCTCAGATTTCTTGCAGGTTCAATCCACTATCAATTCTCTGCATTGCCCTTTGGCTTATCTACTGCCCAGAGTATTCACAAAGTGCCTGGCATCAGTGATTGCCTACTGCAGACTTCAAGGGATACAAATTTAACCTTATCTGGACGACTGCCTGATCCAAGCGGACAGCAAACGCATACTACTGGAACATCTGGCATATGTGACACGGTTACTGCTTTCTCTGGGATATACCATCAACAAGGAGAAATCAAGACTAACACCATCTCAGAAAATAACCTTCCTGGGTGCCAACTTGGACACAAACACCCAGATGGCACATCTTACGCCAGAAAAACAAGGGCAACTATCTCAGTACTTCAAAACACTAGAAAAACGTACCAGGCTTACTGCAAGGAAAATCCTGCAGGCTCTGGGATTCATGGCATCTTGCATTCTTCTAATCCCATGTGCAAAGCTGCATATGAGGAAACTTCAATGGTACCTAAAAAATCTATGGTCTCAACACAGTCACAGTTTGGAAGCAATTATACCAATAATTCCATGTTTGCAAAAGGAATTTCTATGGTGGGCCCAAGCATGTCAAGTAAACACAGGCCTTCCATTCTGCAAGCCTCAAGCAAAACAAGTCATAACCACAGACTCCTCACATTACGCTTGGGGGGCGCACATGAAGGACAGGTGCATTCAGGGCAGATGGTCCCAAAAGGAAAAGCACCTTCACATCAATCAAAAAGAAATGCTAGCAGTAATAAATGCAATTACAGCTTTCAAGGACTTCCTGCATCCAGGACAATTACTGATAAGAACAGACACCACAGTAATGTGGTACATAAACAAACAAGGAGGAACACATTCATACCCCTTGTGCAGACTAGCCATGACTCTTTGGAACTTGGCTCTGGAAAGACAAATCGAACTTCAAGCACAGTACTTGCCAGGACTGGAAAACACACTGGCAGACACTAAGCAGAAATATGACAGATCCACACGAATGGAAGTTACATCCTCAGGTGTTTACAGAGATAATCCAAGCGTGGGGGAGGCCAGACATAGATCTTTTGCCTCCCACAGGAACCATCAACTGAAAGTTTTGTTCAAGGACCTTTCATCCAAAGGCCTGGAAAGTGGACGCCCTGTTCAGTTGGACAGCATGGACAGTTTATGCATTCCCACCTCTGCCCCTTCTGCCCAAGGTGCTTTTGAAAGCAAGAACAGACAAACCGAGGATGATACTGATTGCTCCAGATTGGCCAAGGCAACACTGGTATCCACTCCTGAGGAGCCTAACACATACTCCTCCCTGGTTCCTGCCTCTAATGCCTCTCCTACTGACTCAGAACAGCTACAAAACTCTTCACAGTCAGCTGAAAACACTCAACCTCGCTGCATGGAAAATTCCTTGACACCACAACAGTCCCTACTCTCAAAGGAGGTGCAGGATGTCATTTTTGGAGGCCAGAAGACCATCTACTAGAAAAGCTTACTCCGCAAAATGGAGGCAGTTTTGCTGTTGGAATGAGAAAAGAGGCCAGGACCCTAGAAAACTGAACTTGCCTCAGGTATTACAGTACCTAGCTGAACTGCTGAACAGTGGACTTTCATTTTCTTCCATAAAAATACATGCCTCAGCCATTTCTGCAGAATTCAACACGGATCCTCCTTTATTCTCTCACCCACTCTTACGACAGTTCCTCAGAGGGGCTAAGCATATAAGACCTCCAAGGAAGCAACCAATACCAGCCTGGGACCTTAATTACATACTAGAAAAATTAACATTGCCTCCCTTTGAACCTGCTGCCTCAACAGATCTGCAACATTTGTCCTGGAAAACAGCTTTCCTTCTGGCCATCACTTCAGCTCGTAGGGTTTCTGAACTACAGGCCCTCATGTCGGTGCAGCCCTTCCTCATCTTCCATCAGGACAGGGTTTCCCTTCGTACCAACCCATCTTTTATGCCAAAAGTGGTATCCAGGGTAGCCTTAAATCAAGCCATACACCTACCTACCTTTTATCCTAACCCTCAAAACAAAGGGGAGAGGCTGCTTCACACTTTAGACATCCATAGGCAGCTACGTTATTATTTGGACAGAACAAAGTCCTTCAGGAAATCAGAACAACTTTGTGTCCTATGCCGTAGGGGCTCAAGGGCAACCAGTTACCAAACAGACCATTTCCAAGTGGATTGGCCACTGCATACGGTTTTGTTCCTATCATGGGAAATCTGTCCCTACTGGTATCAGATCTCACTCCACGAGGGCCACAGCCACCTCTACAGCCTTCCTCAGAGGCGTTCCTACTAAGGATATTTTGGAGGCAGCCACTTGGAGTTCTGTACATACCTTCACAAAACACTACCACCTACCCTTATATTCCAGAACAAGAGCAGGCTTTGCCACTGCTGTTTTGCAGGGCATTCTGGCTCAACCCAGTTCCTCATAGTACCTACCACCCTGTGCATAGCTTTGGGACTCTACCCATCTGTGATTACAGCAGCTGAATGCACGAAGAACATAGTACAGTTTTGTACCTACCATAAATGTAGATGTTCGAGTGCTAATACAGCTGCAGTACAGGTTTCCCTCCCTCCTTCCCCACTTGGTAAAGGCATGGGGCCTAACAACCTCTTCATACCACCTGACTGGGTTATCCTGCTATGTTTTATTTGCTTGCTTACACTGATTTTGCATTACATTGCATTGCTTGCATATGTAGATAAGCCTTATTTATGTATTGCCTTCCTTTTGGGGGCACCTGACATCTGGGGCAAGAAAGACTGAAGAACATGGCGTCGACTGTGTCTTGTATACTCTGGCCTTACTGACGTCAGAAGAGTAAGCGACGACCACCGACGCCGGACCAAGACTTTGGAATTCGGCCGACCGAGGGACCGCCTGACGGCTGAAAACCCATCTGTGATTACTGCAGCTGTATTAGCACTCGAACATCTACATTTATGGTAGGTACAAAACTGTACTTTTGCTTACATAGCTGTGCTTTACATTAGTGTTTTGATGTACAAAGCTATCTGTAAGAGAAGTCTAGCAGCAGACATTGCAGCTTGCAGGGATGGCTGCAAATACTGGATTGCCTGCTTCTCAGACTTCTGTAGTCAAATGGCTTTGAAGAGTGGTAGGTAAGCCGTATGCCAAGCAGTTCATTTTAAGTGCTTAGTAATTGTACTGTGTGAGTGATGGAACTGAGATGCTTGGGGTTTGATTCCTTAGTCAGACTAATAGGCGATTCTGAACGCCCATTACTTGTTTTGTCGTTTTAATGGACAATTTCAGGCCAATAAAGCCAAACCCCACTAGCTGTGGATATGCATATTTCGGCCCTATGATCTCATCAGCACAGCACAAGGAGAGCGTTTGACTAAGCATTTTAATCACAGGGCTGTTATAATTAGCTGATGTCCATTATCATTAGGGTCACTGCTTGTGCTGTGCTGATGAGGTCATAAGGCCGAAATATGCATATCCACAGCTAGTGGGGTTTGGCTTTATTGGCCTGAAATTGTCCATTAAAACGACCAAACAAGTAATGGGCATTCGGAATTGCCAATTAGCTGAAACACCTGATGTTCATAAGGATCATTTGCATATATCCCATGTGCCTCTGATAACAAGAGGTTTGGGAGGTCACTCAGTGGAGCTTTGCTGGAGTTTTCATTTTGTTTTTACTGATTGGGGGGATTTTTTTTTCCTTAAAGGAAATGTAGCAGTTTTGCTGATACAGATGCGCATGTCAGTTGTGAAACAGTTGACCCCCAGTAGTGTGTTGGAAATGAGAAACTTAATTTTTCAGAGTCTGTTTTGTTGTCTTATTCTGTCCCTTTCCTGTAGTGACAATTACTTAGTGGTGTCTTAAAGGCAGATACTCTTAGTCAGCCAGGTTTATATTTGAGCACTGCTTTGTCATGCATCTTCTCTTTATTGTATTACGTAAGGATAGGATGACCTTTGCATAAATTCATAAAAATCTTTGAAGTTATCCTTGCGTGACCGATTTGCACAGATTGAGATGGTCAAATATGACTGCCACATCATTAGAGAGTAACTGTTTTTGTTTTGGTTGCTAGGGCAAGGAAAGTAAGAAAGGTGAAGTTTTAAAGTTTATAGCCGCCTGTGTGGTTTTTGTTGACAGCAGTAGTGTGAAGACAAATTTGCTTGTTTCTAAGGCTCATTTCAGCAGAGCCATTGCTACTTGAGCTGCCCTTTTCTGACAAAGTTTTTATAGTTCTTTCCATGTGTTACTTGGAGATCTTGTATTTCAAATGGACATTAGATGAATTCGACTTTCACGTGCAGGAAATTCTTAGCAGCTCTGAAGGTGATTGTTAATGCTGTTCTCTCATTCCCTTCAGTTATGTTCTGGAGCTTGTAATGCAGCTGTAGATTCTCCTAGGTAGTCTACATTTGTAAGGTACACTCTGTAATCGCACACTTCCCTGCTGGGCGTACTTGGTCAGCAGTTGTAAACTCTGGTAGAGGTTTCATGGTGTGAGAAGTTAATATCCTGTAGTTTTTATATTGTATCAATACCTTGTATTATGGCTCTGTATCATTTCAGGTAAAAAAAAAAAAAACGTGATTTGTCAAGTGAATGGTGCACTTCTGAGTCTTTTGGAGTGTGCTCTGTTTTCTTGCCCCCTCCTCACTCCACCCACACCCTCTGCCATTTGTATTTGTTACCTCTAGGATCAGTCTGTGTTAAACTAAGAGCAGTAGTGGAACTAGAGGTGTGTTTTCACATGTTCAGTTTTGTGATTGTGAATTAGACTAATTATACTTTTTACTTTCATCATGTTTAAGCTATGAAATGCAGCCAACTAAGTAACAAGTAAAAAAAAAAAAAAAAAAAAGATTTGGCTATAGATTTGGGGTGCTTTTAATGGAATTGAAATCTTTAAGATAAGTTTTGTATAAGCACAAAACTAACTTATTTTTTTTTCCTCCTAGGGTGTATGGGGTGGACATAGCCAAGATGTTTTCAGGACGGTATCTATGCGCAATTATGGGTACGTATTTCACTTTTGAATCTTTTTATGGTTTGAGTGAGTTAAATCGTTCCTAGCTGCTGTTCCTCAACCGGTAGGATACTGCACTGTTCTAGGCCTAACTCCATGCCCACTGCTTTGTCTTAATGAGTAACCTGTACAGACATGCAGCAGGAAGAAATTTTTTGGTTGTACGTTTGTTGAAGAGAAAGCTGTATTGTAACAGACGCCAAGCCCGTCTTGGCGAGTGCGATCGCAGAGTCAGCAATAATAGAACCCTTTGGTGGAGGATTTGAAGCTTTTGGGTTTTCTCCACCAGAGGCAGAGTGGATAGAGTACCAAGAATTGCCACTAGTGAAGGGTATGTGTGGTCTTTTGGGTAAGAGCTTTTTTTACGCTGAGCAGGCATCGGCTTCTGAGGGTCTTTTCAGACCTTGACAGCTTACCATCAAAACAACAACCAAGTCTAAAACTCCATTAAAGACAAAGAAACAAGTACAGCATTCACCTGGACAGGCTTCCATGCCTAAAAAAACAGATGCTCAAAATGGCCGGAGGCCTAATTACTCTGATCAGGGGTTCCCATCCCCCTCCTGATAAAAGGCCTAGGCAGGATACAGACTGAGTCCTCTGACCAGGTTTCCATTTCTTCTGATTCCTCTTCAGACCAAGGATACTCTTTACCCCCCCCCCTATGAGGACTCTGATGCTGAAGAATCAATCCATTCAGCCTCTCCTCCTGAGGATTACTATTTTGGGGAAACTTTACATACCATGAGGGAGCATTTCCATTGGGAGAGCCAGGATTATTCAGAATCCAAGAAAAGGCTCAGATTTTCTTTTATTGCCTCAGCACAGACCCCTTGCTGTTCTGCCTATGTTAGACATTGTGGATGATGTGTTCTCTGAATCCAGTTTAACACCTGATTCTTTGCCCCCAGCACCAGTCAAGCCAGATAGATACTACAGAGTCCCTAACTCTCTCAAATTTCTTTATAAAAACCCTGCTGCTGCCCCAGAAACTATTTCCCATGGTCCCAAAGGGGTAAAGACTTCCACTGCTAAAAATCCAGTTCTCTCTGACAGGGATTATAGAGCATTAGATAGATGGGGGAAGAAAGTTTACACTTCTGCAACTTTAGCAGTAAGGGCTTTAAATTGCCAGTTCCACATGCTTAAATACCAACAATATTTAATGTCTCTGTTAAAACAGAAAATGCTTACAAGCTCAGAAGGTCCTGACTATAAGGAAATGCAGGCTTTATTGCATGCAGCTGAACAAGTGGGAAAACATACTCTGCAATGTGGTTTTGATTCATTAGAGGCTTCTTGTAGAGCCGCAGTTACAGGTTCTGTGATTCGAAGGCATGCTTGGTTAAAAGAACAAGGTTTACTTGATCATGTTGAGGCAAAATTGGATGCTCCTTTACAGCATGATATCTTGTTTGGTGTTAAGGCAGAAGAGGTATTAAAGAAAATGGAGGATAAGGCAAAATCTATGCAAACAGTGAAGGATTTCTTACAGGTACAGCAATCTCGATTTAGCAGAAATTGGCCTTCTAAAAATTGGTTCTTTCCAGTGTCAGCCCACAAAGAGGTAGATAGAGATGCCCAATAGGCAGATCTCAGCCCCAAGGCTCTTACAGACCATGACAGTTGCGGGGCTTCTACCCCAAAAGGAGGAGAAGACAAGTCACAATCTTATAGAAAACGGTCCCAATGACTTCCCATTTCAAATGCCAAGCACTTAACTTTTGGCATCTCCTTTAGGGGGAAAACTAGCTATTTCACAAAATTGGCATGTCACCCAAGACAAATGGGTTCTGGATATTGTGTCTCAAGGTTACAGGTTCCACTTTCACACTCTACCAAGGCCAAAAGGAATGCCAGACTTGCCACAAAATCAGTGGGCAGAGGCACAAAAACAAATTACAGCCCTCATGGACATGAGAGCTATTCAAAAAGTGCCACAACAGGAGCAAGGACAAGGATTTTACTCAAGACTTTTCTTTGTCCCCAGAAAGGACAAAGCCTGGAAACACATACTGGCTCTATCTACTCTAAATACTTACCTGGATGTTCCGAAATTCAAAATGTCGACACTACAGCAACTTCTTCCCATGCTGGGCAAGAAGGCTTGGCTAGTTACTTTGGACCTCAGAGGCATACCTGCATGTCCCAATCAGACAAAATTGCAGAAGATACCTCCGATTCATAGCTGGCACAATGCATTACCAATTCTCTGCACTGCCCTTTGGCTTATCTACTGCGCCCAGGGTCTTCACAAAATGCCTGGCACCAGTAATTGCATTTTGCAGACAAAAAGGAATTCGGATATATCCCTACTTGGACGACTGTCTTATTCAAGCAGAGAGCAAGGACATTCTTCTAAAGCATCTGGCGTTTGTAAAAAGATTGATAATTTGCCTAGGGTACACAGTAAACGAAAAGAAGTCAAAACTAGTGCCCTCACAAGAGATGATATTCCTGGGTGCCAGCTTAAATACAACGGCCCAGATGGCTCATCTCACGCCAGACGAGCAAAGACAACTGACTCAGTACTTTCAGTTGATGGCAACAAAAACCCAACTCACTGACAGAAAAATTCTGCAGTCCTTGGGGTTCATGGCATCCTGCATACTACTAATACCATATGCCAGACTGCATATGAGGAAATTACAATGGTACCTAAAAAGTGTTTGGACTCAACACTGTCACAGTTTGGAAACGGTAATGCCACTTATTCCCTGCCTACAACAGGAGTTTCAATGGTGGGCACAGGCATGTCACCACAACAAGGGACAGCCTTTCACTTTACCCACAGCCAGGCAGACACTAACAGATGCTTCGGATTACGCCTGGGGAGCACACAGGGCAGGCAAATGTATTCAGGGCAAGTGGGCCGCAGACCAAATGCATCTTCACATCAATCAAAAAATGCTAGCTGTACAAAATGCCCCAACAGCTTTCAAGGACCTTCTGCACCCAGGACAACTATTACTAAAGACGGACACCACCACCGTTATGTGGTACATAAACAAGCAAGGGGGCACTCATTCCTATCCCCTCTGCAGACGAGCCATGACTTTGTGGAGCACACTGACCTATCAAGTTAATCTGCAAGCACAATTCCTGCCAGGAAAGAAAAATACTCTGGCAGACTAAAGCAGAAACATCATGGATCCTCACGAGTGGAAACTAAATCCACAAGTATTCAGCATGATAACACAAAAATGGGGGTGCCCAGACATAGATCTTTTTGCCTTCCCTCTGAACTGCCAACTACAGAAATTCTGCACAAGGACTTAACACGCACAAGCATGGGAAGTGGATGCTCTGTCATTCAGCTGGAAAGCCTTAAAAGTTTATGCCTTCCCACCACTGCCTCTCCTGTCAAAAGTACTCCTAAAAGCCAGACAAAGGCCAAAAATGATCCTGATTGCCCCAGACTGGCCACACCAGCACTGGTACCCAATCTTGAACTTGGCTCAAGGCCCAGCATGGATTTTATCTCAAATTCCTCATCTGACGCAACAAAACAATCTGATCCTGCACAGCCAGCTCAAAACCTTAAACTTGGCTGCATGGCAGATTACTTAGCCAAACAGCCAACACCTCTCTCTAAAGCTGTTATGGATGTCATTTTGGAGGCCAGGAGGCCCGGCACCAGGAAATCCTATTCAGAAAAGTGGAAGAGATTCTGCTCCTGGAACCAGGCTCAAAGCTTTGACCCTCTTGTTCCAAATATTCCTCGGATATTACCATACTTAATTGAGATGCTGGACAAAAGCCTTTCCTTTTCATCCGTTAAGATCCACGCTTTTGCCATCTCAGCTCATTACAACACAGATCCTCTTATTTTCTCTCATCCCATTATCAAAACAGTACCTCAGAGGGGCTAAAAACATAAGACCGCCCCGGAGAACACCAACACCAACTTGGGACCTCAACTTTGTCTTGGAAAAACTAACTTTACCTCCTTTTGAGCCAGCCAATTCAGCAGAATTAAAATGGGTCATGGAAAACTGCTCTGCTTCTGGCAATAACCTCAGCACGAAGAGTCTGTTACAGGCACTAAGGGCAGTGGAACCTTTAATCATTTTTCATCAGGACAGGGTTTCCTTAAGAACAAACCCTACATTTATGCCAAATCCAGTGTGGCTCTTAACCAAACTATTCACTTGCCAGCATTTTATCCAAATCCCCAGAATAAAGGAGAGAGACTTCTGCACTTATTGGACATATACAGGCAGTTGTGCTTCAACTTGGACAAAACAAAAGCTTTCAGGAAAACTGAACAATTGTTTGTAGCACATGATGCAGGATCACAGGGAAAGGCTATTTCAAAGCAGACCATATCAAAGTGGATAGGACACTGTATCCGTTTCTGCTACACACAGCATGGAAAAACTGTACCTAGGAACATTAGGCCACATTCCACCAGGGCAACAGCCACTTCAACTGCCTACCTTAGAGGAGTACCTACCAAGGATATTTTGGAAGCTGCAACTTGGAGTTCAGTGCACACCTTTACCAAGCATTACCACTTGTCTCTACTCTAAATCCAGAGCTGGCCTTGCCACTGCAGTGCTGCAGGGCCTCATAGCCACCCCGAATCCTTTATAGACCCAGCCACCCAACCTCAGCTTTGGGATTCAACCCAAGTGTAATGACTGCAGCAGTGAAACACTATGAACATAGTACAGTTATCTACCTACCATAAATGTAGATGTTAGAGTGTATTCACTGCTGCAGTCCAGGTTACCCTCCCTCCATCCCCACTTTCTTAGCTGGGACTTATCTATACCTTTCTAGCCTATACAGTCTGTGGTGTATTTGCTTGTAACTGAAGGTTTTGGTTTTACTTTTACTTTTTATTTATGGTTTATTAGCAATATGTATTGCCTACCTATTTGTGGGCACCTGACATCTGGGGCAAGAAAAACTGAAGAAAAAGGTGTCTGCTGCATCTGATATACCCCTGTCGCATTGACGTCTGGGAAGAAGCGACAGCAACTGACGCCGGACCAAGACTTTGGAACTCTGGCCGACTGTGGGGACCGCCTGACTGCAGGATAACCCAAGTATAATGACTGCAGCAGTGAATACACTCTGACATCTACATTTATGGTAGGTACAAAACTGTACTTTGCTATGGCCCAAGATTAGTGCATTGCATTTGTTTGCCTTGACCCTCTATTACCACTTTCCTGTCCACAGATTCAGTCTTTTCATATATTTGACTACTCCCCGCTTCCCCCAATCCTTTGTGGGTACACCATAACAAAGGTGCTGATCCTGACCCTCTGTTCCTTCACCTGCCTGAATCTGTAATTGAGGAGTAGTGGACAAAATACAAGCCAGTGCCTCTGTGGTGCTCCATTAGTCACTTAATTTCTGACTTCCTCCTCCTCCTCCTACTATTCAGCAGAGTAGTTATCTGGTTCTTTTTCCCCCCAAACTTTAAATTTATACACATGATAAAGGCAGTCTTGCATGCACACTGTCATATTAGTTACAAACAACTTGCATCAGACACCATTGAAACAACTGTAGTAAACATTATACATCACTTATAAACCATCCAGTCATTGTTAGCTCATTCAAATCTTTCCTCTTAAAACTCGTTGATGCTCTGCATATATTCCCACAATTCCCATTTTTTCCTATGTAGTTTGCTCCTTCCCTTTTGTAAAGATCCCAATTCTAGTTGTTTTATCTTTACTATGTTTACTATTTCCAGGGAAGTTGATCTAGACTTTAATTTCCTTTTTCTAGTAATTGCTTTTTTGGCAGCCACGATAATTACTCAGCGAGCCTTTACTATGTCTAGGCAGTTCCAGTTCGGTAGCACAACTCAAAAATTTCGGTCCAATCCACTCACCCAGCATCTCCCGACAGAACTTTCTGCAGGGAATCCCAAAGTCTGCAAGCTCATCACACCTCCAAAAAACATGTTTCCAGCTACCGTTGTCTTGCCTGTCACATCTCCAACATTTGCTGTCTGCTTGCGGAAAAATTCTTTGTATTCTACTTTGGGTATAAAAATACATGTGTAAACACTTCCATGCAAAGATTCTAAATCTTATAGAATTTGTTGCAGATTTGGGAAATGTACATATATTCCCCATTGTCTTTGTGAATTGTTTATCCAGTTTCTCTTCCCAATCCTTTCTAAGCTCCTCTGATTCTTATAATTATCATGCAGTAGTTTATAAAATTCCTTTTTAACTGCAACTTCTGTTCTAGATTCTACTAACTCTGCCAGTGCTGGCCTTTCATTTAGGAGCCCCCCTATTTCTTTCTCTTTGTCTGTACTTTATCAGCCCTTGATAGGTAAGGCACTCTCCAACCTGCAGTCCAAATACATTTTTGCCCTCTTCCCATTCTGTTACTTTTCCCATCTAGTTATTTGCTCCCAATACCTTGGTTCCATTGCCAGTTTTCTCCAATAAATTTCAGCCCCCTCTTGCCTATTATCTGTATCCCTGACCACAGTCAACCCTGTAGCCAAAATCAGTTTTCTCCGATGTTCTTCGTGTTTCACTATTGCAGTCATTACATTTGGGTTATCTGCTTGCAGGTAGCCCTCAGTCGGCCTGATTAACAAAGTCTTGGGTCCTGCGTCAATTGCTGTCCCTTCCATGACGTCAGATCGTCAGGCGTATAAAACATGCAGCCGATGCCATTACATCAGTCTTTCTTGCCGTGCGGTGCCCGAAGCAGAAGCAGTTCGCAAGTGTCGGTCGGCCGACTCCTGAAATTTTCGTTTTCGAGTTTCAGAAGCGGTCTTCAACTAAAAGCTAAGTGCCCTGTTGGGGAATCTTTTTCTTGCTCTTAACTGATATCAGTAAAAGTAAATAATTGCATTACTAGTGGAAAGCAAATACCTCATAAAGATTTAATTCGTACTGTATTCCTTGCCTAGGCCCTGACCACAACATACCTCACTGTCTGTTTTGTGCCTTATTTAAACCACAAACTATCCGTTTGTATATTTACGCTTCAAAATAGTTTGGTGCTTGGTTCAATTATCCTGATATGTCTTCAAGTCAGCCTTCCGACTACTGACATTCCGAAAAAACGCAAAGGTAGACGGCGAAAAGGCCACATAGGTCCAAAGCTGCTGACGACACTTCTAAGTCAGTCGCCATTTCGCTGGTACTCCGTTAGGTGCTTTTGCAGCCCTGATACCTGCCTCTACTGAGACCCATTCACAGTCCAGAATGCCGCAAGATGCTTCAACTGTGGAACCTGTGGATTTCTCTACATTGGATGGGTCCGGAGCTGCTGTGCAGGCACTAGCTTCTGAGGGTGCATTCAGGCTTACTGACTTGCATATTAAATCAACGCCATCTTCTTCAAGGCCTAAACGTCAAACCATGCCTAAAAATCTGATGCCCAGACTGCATGGTCAGGCCTCTGTGCCTAAAAAATAGATAACGGCTGAAGACCTTAGTTACTCTAATCAGGGGAAGCCAGTCTTCCCCCTCTGAGACCTAGGACTGGAGTTTTTGATACTTCTGACTAGAATTCTGAAATTTGTTTCCTCTGATGATCAGGATATACCCTTATCTACTACCTATGAGGATTCTGATGCTGAGGACTCAATTCCCTCTGCGTCACCCCCAGAAGGTTTCTCTCTTGGTGAAACCTTGCGTACTCTCAGGGAGCATTTTCGTTGGGAAAGTCAGGATTTTTCTGATTCTAAAAAGAGGCTTAGGGATTTCTTACGCCTGCCCTAGCACAGGCCTTTAGCTATACCTCCTGTACTAGACATTGTTGATGCATTTGCAGAATCTGGCTTGGCCCCTGACTCTTAACCTCCTGCTCCCAGAAAACCTGATGGATACTTGAGTCAGAGACCTGTAATTCCTTTTCAAAAATCCTACTGCAGATCCTGAGACCATTTCACAGGGGCCCAAGGGCATTAAAGCTACTACTGCCAAAAATCTTACCCCCTCTGATAGAGACTCCGGAGCGCTGGATAGATGGGCTAAGAAGGTATATACTTCTGCCACTTTGGCCATTGGGGCTTTAAACTGCCAGTTTCATATGTTTAAGTTTTAGCAGCATATTATTGGATTACTTAAACAGAAAATGATGTTTCCTGATTGTGCTGAAAATAAGGATTTACAGGATTTATTGCATTCAGCTGAACAGGTTGGAAAACATACTTTGCAGTGTGGTTTTGAGACTCTAGAGGCATCTTGTAGGGCTGTTGTAACTGGGTCTGTACTTAGAAGGCATGTTTGGCTTAAGGAGCAATCCCTACCAGATCATATTAAAGCAAAATTACTGGATGCTTCCCTAAACTAGGACCGCCTGTTTGGCTACAAGGCAGAAGTCCTTAAAGATGGAAGAAAAGGTTAAATCTATGCAAGTACAACCTCCAAGATTTAGTAGGCATTGGCCTTCCAAGAATTGGTCCTTTCCTGCCTCTTCCAGACCTTCAGTCCAAACCCAAATCTAGCAGAGCTCCCAGGCTGCAGTCCCAAAGTACGCACAGGACTAAGCAGTGGGGGGCCTCCACTTCCAAATCTGGGAGTAATAAGACCCCCCCCCCCCCCAATGGTAAACTGTCTCAATGACTTCCTTTTAAAATTTCCAAGCACATGTCAACTGACTGCCCCTTTTTGGGGAAAGATTGCTCTTCATGCAAAGAACTGGGAACTCATTACCCAGGACATATGGGTTTTAAATAGTGTCCCAGGGATACAGATTTCACTTCCACATGTTGCCAACACCAGGTGGGTGGCCAGACTTACCCCCAAATCAGTGGGCAGAGGCCCAAAAACAAATACCTTCTCTCTCAAACATGAGGGCTATTCAGTTGGTAACAGAAGAGGAAAAGGGACAAGGTTTCTACTCGAGACTTTTCCTGGTATCTAGAAAAGACAGTTCATGGCATCCTATCCTGGACCTGTATGCTCAACTTTTTTGGAGATTCCAAAATTCAAAACGCTGATGCTAGGCAAAGATACCTGGTTGGCAACACTAGATTTAAAAAAAGCATACCTGCACATCCCAATTTGGGTATCTTGCAGAAGATGCCTACGATTCAAGGCAGGCTACACGCACCAACAGTTCTCTGCACTGCCCTTTAGCGTATCTACTGCGCCCAGGGTATTCACAAAGTACCTAGCTCCAGTTATTGAAATTTGCAGGCAAAGAAATATTCAGATATACCCATACCTGGACGATTGTCTAATTCAGGCAGAAACCCAGGACATGGTTTTGAATCATCTGGCCTTTGTACAAAGGGTTCTAACTTGTCTGGGGTACACCATAAATGAAAAGACATCACACCTGGCACCCTGTCGACAAATTATATTCCTGGGAGCAAGCTTGAGTACAACTTCACAAATGACTTTCCTCACGCCAGAGAAACATTCAACAACCTACTTCAAACAAGTGGCCACAAAAACCCTGCAATCTGCAAGACCAATACTGTGAGCCTTGGGGTTCATGGCCTCCTGCATTCTTCTAATTCCATATGCAAGACTGCATATGAGGAAACTACAGTAGTATCTAAAAAGCCTATGGTGTCAACATTCTCAGGATCTAGAAGCAATGATTCCTATTATACCTTGCCTATGTCTAGAGTTTCCTTTGGTGGGCAGAGGCCTGCCACCAAAACAAGTGGCTACCTTTCACACCACCCCCTGCTGCCCAAACCCCAACAGACTCATCAGACTATGCATGGGGGGGGGGGGGGCTCACCTGGCAGGGAAGTGCATTCAGGGAAAATGGAACCCAAGTCAAATGCACCTGCATATCAATCAAAAAGAAATGTTAGCTGTACAGAATGATCTGACAGCCTTCAAGGACCACATTCTTCCAGGACAACTAATGGTAAAGATGGACAGAATCACTGTTGTGGTACGTAAGCAGGAGGCACACATTCTTACCCCCTCTGCAGACTAGCCATGGCGTTGTGGAACACAGCCTTGAGCTACCAAGTGCACCTACAAGCTCATTTCCTGCCAGGAAAATTAAATGCACTGGCAGACGGACTAAGCAGAAACCTCATGGACCCACACGAGTGGAAACTGGAATAGAGGATTTTCAACATGTTAACAAGCAAATGGAGAAGCCCAGATTATAGACCTGTTTGCCTTTCCGCAGCACTACCAGTTGGACAAATTTTGCACTGACAGTACCTCAGAGGGACAAAGAATATACAAGACCCCCAAGGAGAGCACCAGTACCAACTTGGGATCTCAATTTTGTTTTAGAAAAACTCACTGCCTCCTTTTGAACCAGCCAGCACAGCTGATATAAAATTCTTATTATGGAAAACTGCTCTGCTACTAGCAATACCTTCAGCAAGAAGAGTCTCAGAGCTTCAGGCATTAATAGCTGTGAACCTTTCATCATTTTTCATCAGGACAGGGTCTCACTTAGGACAAACCCAACATTCATGCCAAAGGTGGTATCAAACGTGGCCTTGAACCAAACCATTTGCCTACTTTCTACCCAAATCCCCAGAATAAAGGGGAGAAACTTCTGCACTCTTTGGATATACACAGACAGCTATGATTTTACCTGGACAAAACAAAAGCTTTCAGAAAAACTGAGCAACTGTTTGTAGCCTACGCTGTAGGATCACAAGGAAAGCCTATTACAAAGCAGACAATTTCAAAATGGATAGGCCACTGCATCCACTTCTGTTATGCACAGCATGGCAAATCAGTGCCTAAGGGCATTAGACCTCACTCTACCAGAGCAGCAGCCACTTCAGCAGCTTTTCTCGGAGTACCAACCAAAGACATTTTAGAAGCTGCAACCTGGAGCTCAGTGCACACTTTCACCAAGCATTACCACTTACCTCTACTCTGAATCCAGAGCATGCTTTGCCACTGCAGTTCTGCAGGACCTGGTAGCCTCTCCAAATCCAATTTAGACCCAGCCGCCCAACCTCAGCTTTGGGATTCTACCCAAGTGTAATGACTGCAATAGTGAAACACTATGAACATAGTACAGATGTTCATCGTGCATACAGCTGCAGTTATAACAGATGGGTTCTCCTGTCGTCAGGCGGGTCCTCGGTCGGCCTAATTCCAAAGTCTAGGTCCGGAGTCGCTTCTTCCCTGACGTCAGTGCAACAGGGGTATAAAAGAACCAGCCGACGCCATTTTCTTCAGTCTTTCTTGCCGCGCGGTGCCCGAAGCAGTTCACAAGTGCCGGTCGGCCAGCTCCTGAAATTACGAAAATTTTGCAACTGAAGTCTTCTTGAAAGCCAAGTACCTCGTTGGGGAAACTTTTCTTGCCTCAGACCGATGTCAGACAGTTAATAATTGTATTTCATGTGGGAAGCAAATACCACAAGGATTTTCATTCCCTCTGCATTCCTTGCTTAGGCCCAGACCACGACGTCTCGGTCTGTCATTTTTGTGCTACATTCAACAAACGCACCATTAAATGTCGGGCGGAGTTCGCCCAGCACTATTTTGGCAAAAAATTTAACTGCATTATGTCGTCGGATACTCAGACTCCAGTTTTGTCTAAAAAACCGCAAAGATCACTAGGTCCGCGGCCTCTACCGACACCACGCCAAAGCAGACTACAGGTGGTCCGGTTCTCAGCGAGGCACCTACGCAGCCCCTGCCTACCGATGACACTTCATTGGCGGTGTCTACTGTGCCCGAGGTCGCAGGCTCCTTGGCCCACACCCCGACTACAGATACCAAAGCCACTCTCGGTGGTGAAACTCAAAATGTAGACAGGTCTGCCGCCTCTCAAGGGGTCTTCAGACCTTCCTCTTCTTTTTCCATCAAGGCTTTCACTAAGTCTAAAGCAGCTATGCATTCTAAGAGACAGGCTACACAGGGCCCTTCTCCAGGCCCCATTCCTAAAAAACAGATGTTTAAAATGGCTGAGGATTTAATTACTCTTATCAGCGGCTGTAACCCCCCCCCCCCAGACAAAAGGCCCAGAGTGGAGGAAGAATCCCCCTCTGACCAGGCCTCTATTATTTCAGAGCACTTCGATGAACAGGAACATTCTTACTCCCCTTTTGAAGATTCTGATGCAGAGGAGTCCATTCCCTCTGTCTCCCCCCCCCCCCCCCAGAGGATTACTCATTTGGGGAAGCCTTGCATACCTTGAGGGACCACTTCCACTGGGAAGGCCAAGAGTACTCAGACTCCAATAAAAGGCTTAGGGATTTTCTCTTGCTACCTCAGCACAGGCCTCTGGCTATACTTCTTGTCTTAGACATACTAGATGACGTGTATTTGGAGGCCTGCCTTAACCCAGACTCTTTACCTCCAGCCCCAGTCAAGCCTGACTGGTACTACCGGGTTTCTGACTGACCAGTTTTTATACAAAAGCCATGCAGCTGGTTTCTGACTCACCAATTTTTATACAAAAGCCATGCAGCTGACCCAGAAACTATCTTACAGGGCCCCAAGGGAATTAAGGCCTCCACTGCTAAAAATCCATTACCTTCCGAGTGATTCCACATCTTTAGAAAGGTGGGGAGAAAGGTATACACCTCTGCCACCTTAACCAGTTCCATATGTTGAAGTACCAACAGTTTCTGTTATCACAGTTGAGAAGCAAAATGTCACAAGCTGAACAACCAGACTTGAGTTGCAGGATTTGATACATAGTGCAGAACAAGTGGGTAAACATACCTTGCAATGTGGTTTTGATGCTCTAGAGGCCTCATGTAGAGCTGCTGTTACAGGATCAGTCATACGTAGACATGCCTGGCTCAAGGAGCAAACCTTACCAGATCATGTCAAAGCTAAATTACTAGATTCCCCTCTACAAAAGGATGTATTTGGTGTTAAAGCTGAGGAGGTATTAAAGAAAATGGAGGAAAAGGCTAGATCAATGCAAACAGTGAAAGATTTTCTACAGGTTCAACCTCCACGTTTCAGTAGAAATTGGCCTTCCAAAAATTGGTCCTTTCCAGCCACGGACAGACCCCAAAGAGGGTAGATACAGGCGCCAGAGGGGCAGAGGGCAATCTCAAGGATCGTTTAGAGGCAGACAATGGCAAGCTCCTACACAGAGGTGGTGAGGATAGTTCGCAGCCATTCAGAAAGCAAACCCAATGACTTACCCCTTTGCATGCCAAGCAAGGCTCAAATGGCAGCACGCTTAGGCGGAAAACTGGCATTATTTTAGAAAAATTGGCATATTGTCACAAAAGACAAATGGATCCTGGACATTATAAACGGAGGCTACAGATTCCATTTTCACACCCTTTCAAAAATGAGAGGCATGCCAAACCTGCCACACAAAGGGCAGAGGCACAAAGACAAATTTCAGATCTCATGGACATGAAAGCTATTCAAGAGGTACCTACTCAAGAACAAGGTCAAGGTTTTTATTCCAGACTATTCCTGGTACCAAGGAAGGGAAAAGATTGGAGACCTATTTTGGACCTATCCATCCTAAACACATTTTTACTCGTGCCAAAATTCAAGATGCTCACGTTACAGCAGCTTCTTCCCATGCTGGGCAAGGAGTCTTGGCTGGTAACATTGGACCTCAAGGAGGCATACCTGCATGTACCAATCAGACAAAATTGCAGAAGATACCTCAGATTTCTGGCAGGTTCAACCCATTATCAATTCTCTGCATTGCCCTTTGGCTTATCTACTGCGCCCAGAGTATTCACGAAATGCCTGGCATCAGTAATTGCCTACTGCAGACTTAAAGGGATACAAATATACCCATATTTGGACTGCCTGATCCAAGCGGACAGCAAGCACATACTTCTGAAACATCTGGCTTTTGTAATAATGTTGAATTCTCTGGGATACAGAGTCAACAAAAAGAAATCAAGGCTAATACCCTCTCAGAAAATAATTTTCCTGGGTGCCAACTTGAACACAAACACCCAGATGGCCTACCCTCACGCCAGAGAAACGGGGGCAACTAACTCCATACTTCAGAAAACTAGCAAATTTCACCAGGCTGACTGCAAGGAAAATCCTGCAGGCTCTGGGATTCATGGCATCTTGCATTCTACTAATCCCATGTGCAAAGCTGCATATGAGGAAACTTCAATGGTACCTGAAAAACCTATGGTCTCAACACAGCCACAGTTTGGAAACAATAATACCACTAATTCCATGTCTTCAAAAGGAATTTCTGTGGTGGGCTCAAGCATGCCAAAGAAACACAGGTCTCCCATTCTGCAAGCCTCAAGCAAATCAAGTCATCACAACAGATGCTTCTGACTACGCCTGGGGGGCGCACATGACAGATCGGTGCATTCAGGGCAAATGGTCCCAAAAATAAAAGAACCTTCACATCAATCAAAAGGAAATGCTAGCAGTAATAAATGCTATTATAGCCTTCAAAGACCTTCTGCATCCAGGTCAACTATTGATATGGACAGAACACCACAGTAAATGTGGTACATAAACAGGGAGGAACCCATTCATACCCCCTATGCAGGCTGGCCATGTCACTTTAGAACATGGCTCTGGAATTACAAATCTAACTTAAAGCACAGTACTTGCCAGGCAAGGAAAACACGCTGGCAGACAACCTAAGCAGAAATATGACAGATCCACACGAATGGAAGTTGAATCCTCAAGTTTTTACAGAAATAATTCAAGCATGGGGAAGGCCAGACATAGATCATTTTGCCTCCCACAAAAATCACCAATTGACAAAATTCTGCTAAAGGACTTTTCATCCATAGGCCTGGAGAGTGGACGCTCTGTCTTTCAGTTGGACAACAATGACAGTTTATGCCTTTTCCACCTCTTCCTCTGCTGCCCAAAGTACTATTAAAAACCAGAGCAGACAGACCAAAGATGATTCTCATTGCTCCAGACTGGCCAGGACAGCACTAGTACCCACTCCTGAGGAGCCTGATGCATTCCCCACCATGGACCCTACCTCTAATGCCTCTTCTTCTGACTCAGCACAGCTTCAAAACTCTTCAGTCAGCTGAAAACACTCAATCTGGCCGCATGGAAGATTCCTTAACTTCACAACAGACCCTACTGTCCAAGGAGGTGCAGGATGTCATTTTGGAGGCCAGAAGGCAGTCTACTAGAAAAGCTTACTCCGCAAAATGGAAACTGTTCTGTGCCTGGAATGAGAAAAAGGGCCAGAATCCTGGAAAACTGAATTTACCTCAAATGTTAGTGTCTAGCTGAGCTGCTAAGCAGTGGACTTTCATTCTCCATCAAAATCCATGCTTCAGCCATTTCTGCAGAATACAACACTGATCCACCTTTATTCTCTCACCCCCTCTTAAGACAGTTCCTCAGAGGGGCTAAGAATATAAAACCCCCAAGGAAACGACCAATACCTGCTTGGGACCTCAATTTCATTCTAGAAAAGCTGACCTTGCCTCCTTTTGAGCCAGCTGCCTCAACAGATTTGCAATATTTGTCCTGGAAAACAGCCTTCCTTCTGGCTATCACTTCAGCTCGCAGGGTATCGGAACTACAAGCCCTCATGGCTGTGCAGCCTTTCATCATTTTCCATCAGGACAGAGTTTCCTTACGAACCAACCTGTCCTTTTATGCCAAAGGTGGTATCCAGAGTAGCTTTGAATCAGGCTATCCACTTATCTACCTTTTACCCTAATCCTCAAAACAAAGGGGAGAGACTACTACATTCCTTGGACATGCACAGGCAGCTGTGCTATTATTTGGACAGAAAGCCTTTCAGAAAATCAGAACAACTGTGTCCTATGCTATAGGAGCTCAAGGGAAGCCAATTTCCAAACAGACAATCTCAAAATGGATAGCCCACTGCATACGCTTTTGTTACTCTTTTCATGGTAAAACTGTACCTGCAGGCATCAGACCTCACTCCAAGGGCCACAGCTACCTCTGCAGCTTTCCTCAGAGGAGTTCCTACCAAACATATTTTGGAAGCAGCCACTTGGAGTTCTGTGCATACCTTCTCCAAGCACTACCACCTACCATTATACTCCAAAACTAGAGCAGGCTTTGCCACTGCAGTCTTGCAGGGCATCCTGGCTCCTCCTAGATGTTCATCGTGCATACAGCTGCAGTCATAACAGATGGGTTCTCCTGCCGTCAGGCGGGTCCTCGGTCGGCCGAATTCCAAAGTCTAGGTCCGGCGTCGGTTGTCGTCGCTTTCTTTCCTGACGTCAGTGTGACAGGGGTATACAAGACACAGCCAACTCCATTTTCTTCAGTCTTTTTTGCCGCGCGGTGCCTGAAGCAGAAGCAGTTCGCAAGTGCCGGTCGGCCAGCTCCTGAAATTACGAAAATTTGGAAACTGGAGTCTTCTTTAAAGCTAAGTACCCCGTTAGGGAAACTTTTCTTGCCTCAGACCGATGTCAGACAAAGTTAACAATTGTATTTCTTGTGGGAAGCAAATGCCGCATAAGGATTTCCATTCCCTCTGTATACCTTGTTTAGGCCCAGACCACAATGTCTCGGGCTGTCGCTTTTGTGCTACTTTCAATAAACGCACTATTAAGCGTCGGACTGAGTTCGCCCATCACTTTTTTGGTAAAGCTTTTGATTATAAAATGTCGTCGGAGACTCAGACTACCGTTTTGTCAAAAAAACGCAAGGACAAAGACTGACACGCGAGGTCCTCGGTCTCCACCGACACCATGCCAAAACCGGCTACACGTGGTCCGGTTCTCAGCGAGGCGCCTACGCAGCCCCTGACTACCGACGACACTTCTCTGGCGGTGTCTTCTGTAACCGAGACCGCAGGTGCCTCGGCCCATACCCTGACTACAGCTACCGAAGCCACTGTGAGTGTTGAGCCTCAATGTGGACAGGTCCACTTCCACCCATGGTGTCTTTAGACCCTCATCTTCCTTTTCCATAAAGGCCTTTAAGTCCAAATCATCCATGCATCCCTATAGGCCTGTTGCACAGGGCCCATCTCCAGGTCCCATGCCTAAAAAGCAGATGCTCAAAATGGCTGAGGATTTAATTACTCTTATCAGGGGTTCCCAACCCCCTCCGGACAAGAGACCCAGAGTGGAGGAAGATTCTCCCTCTTCTGACCAGGGCTCCATTATTTCATAACATTCTGATGAAGAGGAACACTCGTACTCCCCTTTTGAAGATTCTGATGCAGAGCAGTCCCTTCTGTATCTCCCCCAGAGGAGTTTTCTTTCGGGGAAACATTGCATACCTTGAGGGAACACTTCCATTGGGAAGGCCAAGATTTTTCAGATTTCAAGAAAAGACTTGGGGAATTTCTTTTGCTACCTCAGCACAGACCTCTGGCGATACCTCCCGTCTTGGACATACTTGATGTTTACTCAGAGGCTTGCCGTAATCCGGATTCCCTGCCTCCTGCCCCAGTCAAGCCTGATAGGTACTACAGAGTTCCTAAATCACACCAATTTCTTTACAAAAGCCATAATGCTGACCCTGAAACCATTTCTCAAGCCCCAAGGGAATGAAGGCCTCTACTGCTAAGAATCTATTACCTTCCGAAAGAGTCTAGATCCTTAGAAAGGTGGGGAAAAAAGGTATATACCTCGGCCACCCTAGCCATGAGGGCCTTAAATTGTCAGTTCCATATGCTTAAATATCAGCAGTTTCTGTTCTCACAATTAAGGAATAAAATGTCACAACCTGAACAACCAGATTTGAAGGAGTTGCAGGATATGATGCATAGTGCAGAACAAGTGGGTAAACACACCTTACAATGTGGCTATGATGCTCTAGAGGCCTCAAGTAGAGCTGCTGTTACAGGATCGGTCATTCATAGACATGCCTGGCTTAGGGAACAAACCTTGCCTGATCATGTTAAAGCTAAACTATTAGATGCTCCTTTACAAAAGGATGTATTTGGTATTAATGCTGAGGAGATACTACGGAAAATGGAATAAAAAGCTAAATCTATGCAAACTGTCAAAGCTTTTCTACAGGTACAACCACCACGTTTTAGCAGAAATTGGCCTTCAAAAAACAGGTCCTTTCCAGCCACGGACAAGCCCCAAAGAGGTAGATACAGGCGCACAAGGGGCAGAGGACAATCTCAAGGATCATATAGAGGCAGACCATGGCAAACTCCAGCACCAAGAGGTGGCGAAGACGGTGCACAACAATACAGAAAACAAACCCAATGACTTTCCCCTTTGCATGCCAAGCAAGTCTCAACTGGCAGCACCCTTGGGAGGAAAGCTGGCCTTATTTTAAAAAAATTGGCATATCACAACAGACAAATGGATCCTGGACATTATAAACAGAGGCTACAGATTTCATTTTCACACTCCTCCAAAAATGAGAGGCATGCTGAACCTGCCACACAATCAAAGGGCAGAGGCTCAAATACAAATTTCAAAGCTCATGGTCATGAAAGCTATTCAAGAGGTACCTACTCACGAACAAGGTCAAGGTTTTTATTCCAGACTATTCCTGGTACCAAGGATGGGAACCGATTGGAGACCCATTTTGGAGTTATCCATCCTAAACACATTTCTACTCGTACCAAAATTCAAGATGCTCACCTTACAGCAGCTTCTTCCCATGCTGGGCAAGGAGTCTTGGCTGGTAACATTGGACCTCAAGGAGGCATACCTGCATGTCCCAATCAGACAAAACTGCAGAAGATACCTCAGATTTCTTTCCGGTTCAATCCACTATCAATTCTCTGCATTGCCCTTTGGCTTATCTACTGCGCCCAGAGTATTCACGAAATGCCTGGCATCAGTAATTGCCTACTGCAGACTTCAAGGGATACAAATTTACCCTTATTTGGACGATTGCCTGATCCAAGAGGACCGCAAACACATACTTCTGGAACATCTGGCTTATGTAACACGGTTATTGAATTCTCTGGGATACACAGTAAACAGAGAAATCCAGGCTAACACCATGTCAGAAAATAATTTTCCTGGGTGCCAACTTGGACACAACACCCAGATGGGCCTATCTTACGCCAGAAAAATGGGGGCAACTAACTCAGTACTTTAAAATACTAGCAAATTGTACCAGGCTAACCAAGGAAAATCCTGCAGGCTCTGGGCTTCATGGCATCTTGCATTCTTCTAATCCCATGTGCAAAGTTGCATATGAGCAAACTTCAGTGGTACCTAAAAAAACCTATGGTCTCAACACAGCCACAGTTTGGAAACAATAATACCACTAATCCCATGTTTGCAAAAGGAATTTCTATGGTGGGCCCAAGCATGCCAAACAAACACAGGTCTACCATTCTGCAAGCCTCAAGCAAATCAAGTCATCACAACAGATGCCTCAAGACTACGCCTGGGGGGCACACATGACAGGTGCATTCAGGGCAAATGGTCCCAAAAGGAAAAGCACCTTCAAATCAATCAAAAGGAAATGCTAGCAGTGATGAATGCAATTACAGCTTTCAAGGACCTCCTGCATCCAGGGCAATTATTGATAAGAACAGACAACACCACAGTAATGTGGTACATAAACAAGGAGGAACACATTCATACCCCCTGTGCAGGCTGGCCATGTCACTTTGGAACTTGGCTCTGGAATGGCAAATCGAACTTCAAGCACAGTACCTGCCAGGTTTGGAAAACACTCTGGCAGACAATCTAAGCAGAAATGACAGACCCGCAAGAATGGAAGTTGCATCCTCAAGTATTTACAAAGATAATCCAAGCGTGGGGAAGGCCAGACATAGATCTCTTTGCCTCCCACAGGAATCATCAATTGACAAAATTCTGCTCAAGGACATTCCATCCAAAGGCCTGGAGAGTGGACGCCCTTTCTTTCAGTTGGGCAGCACGGACAGTTTACGCCTTCCCACCTTTGCCTCTTCTGCCCAAGGTGCTCTTGAAAGCAAGATCAGACAGACCGAAGATACAGATTGCTCCAGACTGGCCAAGACAACACTGGTACCCACTCCTGAGGAGCCTAACACATTCTCCTCCCTGGACCCTACCTCTAATGCCTCTTCTGCTGACTCAGCACAGCTACAAAACTCTTCAGTCAGCTGAAAACACTCAATCTGGCTGCATGGAAAATTCCTTAACACCACAACAGACCCTACTGTCCAAGGAGGTGCAGGATGTCATTTTGGAGGCCAGAAGGCCATCTACTAGAAAGGCTTACTCCGCAAAATGGAAACGGTTTTGCGCTTGGAATGAGAAAAAAGGCCAGGATCCTAGAAAACTGAATTTACCTCAGATATTACAGTATCTAGCTGAGCTGTTGAACAGTGGACTTTGATTTTCCTCCATCTAAATCCATGCCTCTGCCATTTCTGCAGAATACAACACTGATCCACCCTTATTCTCCCATCTACTCTTAAGACAGTTCTTCAGCGGGGCTAAGAATATAAGACCTCGAAGGAACCAACCAATACCAGCCGGGGATCTTAATTACTTTCTAGAAAAATTAACATTGCCTCCCTTTGAACCAGCTGCCTCAACAGATTTGCAATATTTGTCCTGGAAAACAGCTTTCCTTCTGGCCATTATCTCAGCTCGTAGGGTTTCGGAACTACAAGCCCTCATGGCTGTGCAGCCCTTTCTCATCCATCAGGACAGGGTTTCCCTATGAACCAACCCGTCTATGCCTAAGGTAGTATCCAGGGTAGCTTTAAATCAGGCCATACACCTACCTACCTTTTACCCCAATCCTCAAAACAAAGGGGAAAGGCTGCTACATTCCTTAGACATCCATAGACAGCTACGTTACTATTTGGACAGAACAAAGCCTTTCAGGAAATCAGAACAACTCTGTGTCCTATACTGTAGGAGCTCAAGGGAAGCCAATTTCCAAACAGACAATTTCAAAATGGATAGGCCACTGCATACGGTTTTGTTGCTCCTTTCATTGTAAATCTGTACCTGCAGGCATCAGATCCCACTCCACAAGGGCCACAGCTATCTCTGCAGCCTTCCTCAGAGAAGTCCCTACCAAAGATATTTTGGAGGCAGCCACTTGGAGTTCTGTGCATACCTTCACTAAACAATACCACCTACCTTTATACTCCAAAACTAGAGCAGGCTTTGCCACTGCTGTGTTGCAGGGCATTCTGGCTCCTCCCAGTTCCACCTAGTGCCTACCACCCTGTGCGTAGCTTTGGGATTCTACCCATCTGTTGTGACTGCAGCTGTGTATGCACGATGAACATAGTACAGTTTTGTACCTACCATAAATGTAGATGTTAGAGTGCTAATACAGCTGCAGTCCAGGTTTCCCTTCCTCCTTCCCCTCTTGGGACAGGCCTATTGGCTAACACCTCCTCATTCAACCTGATTGGGGTATTCTTTTAGGGTGTATTTGCTTGCAACTACTGTATTTTGGTTATATTGCATTGCATTATTACATAAATTTATGTATTGCCTTCCTTCTGGGGGCACCTGACATCTGGGGCAAGGAAAACTGAAGAAAATGGCGTCTGCTAGTTCTTTTATACCCCTGTCGCACTGACGTCAGGGAAGAAGCTACGACAACCGACACCAGACCTAGACTTTGGAATTCGGCCGACCGAGGACCCACCTGACGGCAGGAGAACCCATCTGTTATGACTGCAGCTGTATTAGCACTCTAACGTCTACATTTATGGTAGGTACAAAACTGTACTTTGTGTACGTACCATAAATGTAGATGTTCTAGTGTAATCACTGTTGCAGTCCAGGTTACCCACCCACCATCCCCCTTTTCATTGCTGGGACTTTTCTATACTTCTCAACTCTATACAACCTATGTGGTGTATTTGCTTGTAGATGAAGGAAATGTTTATAGTAATATATGCATGTATTTTGGCATATTTTTATCTTTCCAGCTTTCTTATCTGGGGGCATCTGACATCTGGGGCAAAAAAACGGAAGAAAATGACGTCTGTTGCAACTTTTATACCCCTGGCGCACTGACGTCAGGGAAGATGCGACAGCAACTGACGCCGGACCAAGACTTTGGAGCTCGGGCAGACTGCGGGTCGCCTGCCAGCAGGATGACCCGGGTGTAATGACTGCAACAGTGAATACACTCGAACATCTACATTTATGGTAGGTACACAGCTGTACTTTTTGTCCTTTGAGGTAGCATATATGAGTATGGAGTTTAAAAAAACAATTACCAAGCCAGATTGGATATCCTTTCTTAAAAAAAGGAATAATGCTAGCAAAACAAAAAGTTGG